>NW_024609838.1:34526090-34682031 GCF_016920785.2 Ixodes scapularis | reverse complement strand
CTTTCGCGATGTTTTTTCAAGGACTTGGCGGATTGATAAATCAGTCTGTCATGTTTCAAATGCATTTACGGATAAAAAATCACTGTTTTCAAGCTACAGTGATTTAAATTTCATTAGTCTGATTTAAATGAAATAAAACTGATAAAACTGATTTAAATGAAATACATCTATTTATTTAATATATATATATATTATACATATATTTCTTCTCTGCCAGGTAGGATTAGGTAGGATGACATCCCTTGATAAAATTCGCCTTCGCGTTTCTTACAAGTGCCGGCAACCACTGTCGTGCAAACGCGTGGGACACGTACCACAGGCGAGGGCTGCGCGAAATCTGTTTCAAAGAGCCGGCTATTTTAGCTTCCGCTTCAAAGGGTCGCAAAGGGCACGAGCATCCATACATTGACGCGTTTGTCGCTACTTGTAAGACAAACACAACAAGGGGGCTTTAAAGGGGCCCTGCGATCCTATTTTTTGCGGTTTCCACGTCTTTTATGGTTCGGGCAACCCAGAGGGCACGGAGAGCCGGACGACGCGTCCTCCTCCTACGGAAGCGCCCCGTGGTGTCGAACGCGCGCGGCATATGACGAAATCGTGACGTTATTGGTCCTGACGTCAGCCGAGGAGAGAGAGCTGCCCGTTCCCGGGAATCGTCTCTTTCCTCGGCCTCACCTGCTTTCCCCGTCTTCCCCTCCCTCCCCACATTCCTCAGTCACCACGGCCAGGAGAATCCTCCGGCGCGGGAAACGTGGGTACAGAGGACCAAGGACGTCATGAAGGAGGTTTTTTTGTTTTTTTTTGCTTGTTTTTGTAA
The DNA here is from genome assembly GCF_016920785.2 of Ixodes scapularis. Taxonomy (NCBI): domain Eukaryota; kingdom Metazoa; phylum Arthropoda; class Arachnida; order Ixodida; family Ixodidae; genus Ixodes; species Ixodes scapularis. The sequence goes on along the minus strand of NW_024609838.1, from coordinate 34,681,214 downwards.
TTATAATATGCCTATAACCTTTAAAATAAAGCGAAGTTCGAGAAAAGAAAAAGTTAACTAAGTTACTACCTTCAGTGCGCTTTTTAAGACTTTTTAAGACTGTCTAAGACTAATTTAAAACTGGTTCCTGATGCATTGTTTCACTTTCGCAGAGAAGCGTCGTCGGTTCGAGTCGATGCGCAAGAATCATTACAAGGATGAGTATAGTAAACTAAAGAAAAAATCCGGCTCACCGGATGAGGAAGAGGAAGGGGAGGAGGATGCCGAGGCGACTGCCGCAAGCAAAGCGAAACCAAGCACTTCTGGAAGAAAATGAGCGAGGCTTGTCGCCATCGAGGCAGCTGGGTCTCGGCGCGTGGCTTCATCTGCCGGTGGCTAGGGTTTTTCCTGGTCGTTTGATTACGTTCGTTTATTTTTCTTTGTATATATTATTTTAACCACTTTTTTTTTTCAGCAAGATTGGGGATCTGGGTATTTTTGTGACAATAAAGATCGCTTATTGTGTTATGTGTCAGTGTCCTGAATAAACCGGTCACATCGAGGCATTTTGGAAGCATCGCGCATTGATCGCGCGACAATACGGAAACGTTCAGGAGTTGGGTTTAGCTTTTTAGAATATCTTGATTCCACATTGCGAGCTTGCACCCCACATACTCTGACCACCGGCGCACGAACACATAGCGCGTGTGTATGTGTGTGTTAATGGGCTTAGGCTTTCCAGTGTGTTTGGCGGTCGGGTAGTGAGGGGTCAAAGATAAGAGAGGTGCATGACGCAGCGTCCGTTGTCCTTGTCAAAGGTTACATTGGTGGAAAGTGGCATTCTTTGGGGTTCTCACCCCCCCCCCTTTTTTTTTTTTCTTCTTTTGAATCGAAGTGTTTATATAACCAGATTTCGGAAAATAAAAATTTCAGCTGTGTTAGAGACTTTTTAGTGTTGTGTCGTTTACCCGCAGTCTCGGTTTTTTTTTCTTCAACCATGTGCAATGTACACCAGCTCGTTTGCGCCCTTTTTGTTCATGTAAAGCCCCTTGACGCGTTTGTGTTCGTCTTGCAATTAGCGTCACTGAATGCGCCAGTGCACGAGGACAGTGCCTAGCTCGTACGTGTATATCTCAAGACGGATTTGAACCTTGCGCATTTCGTCCCATTCTCATTTGGTCCTTCTCGTTCAAACTTTCTCATAAGATCTAAATCGTCGTTTTTCGCAACTGGGCCCATTCTCATTTTGCCCCTTATCTGAAAACGTTCCATTCGCATTTTGACCGTGCGCATTTCGTCCCATCCTCATTTGTTCCGCCCTCCGAACCTTCTCATAAAATCCAAATATTTTTTTTTTCCAATGCCCGTTCGCGCTACGACCGAATGGCACTAGTTCGGCATGGTTCTACCAGGTTATGCCCTCGCGGCTTTGTTGGTGAGTCTTACTTTGCTTGGGCCCCCGACATACCATCAAATATATGTTATGTGTATATGTATACACTGAGAATCTTACAATGACGCCTGAATTCGCTTCCTCTAAACGAAGGAGTTAAAAAAACAAAGCGATGAACATTTACTTTGGAAACTGCTTGAACAGAAATGGCATACATTAAAGAAGTGGTGGCATTGTCCCGAGTCGAGAAACCTAAAAAAAAGGTGACATTTCGGAATGTTATCTGACTGCGATAAATAGTTGGTTTGTTTTATTGTGAGTCAGTAGCTGTCCACGACGACCTCGACGCACCGCTAAAATCCTAAGCAAAGAGAGTAAGCCGAAAGCGTGGCACACACACACAAATAAATAAATGTATCTATTAATACTACCCGCCCCCCTCCCCCTCCAAAAAGCAACCGATTTTGGAGTGGAGAGAGCCAAATGCGACAGGTCAAGCGAGATTTTCTTTTTGAGAATGGTTGTCTTGAGAAGGGTCAAGTGAGAAGGGCGAAACGAGAACGGTCCTTTAATATTAATAATAATAATCTTTATTGACTCAGGACAGTCGCGGTACAGCCCGTACCAACGTTACTAGCGCCCTCAGCTGGGAAACTCACCGTCGAAACCTGGGCCGCTGGCGTCCACCGAGACCGAGCTAAATACGACGACAGCGCCACTCTTTATCATTTGTCTGTACTGTGGTCGCCTTGAGCTTTTAGACAGCACGTCTTTGCGTGAAAATGAACGTAAAGAACTCTTTTTGTAGTTACTTTTATTGGAGTTTAGTACAAAATGAAGGGCGCGTGGTGTTTTCTAAAATCTTTAGTTTGCAAGGTTTTGCAGCACAGTTAATATTGTTTTTATACAACCATGCCTCAGCGGTGATCTCAGGTAGCGCGTCCCGACCTAGCGCATCTTAACCTCGGTAGTAACTCGTAGTGCGTCCGCTTGGGAGACGGGAATGGCACCCCTGAAATCCCTTCCACCGTATCTGTTTCGGCGCCAAAATGGCCGATTAAAGCCAAAATAGAAGTCACGTGCAGTTCCTCGAGTGGCCGCTGCGGGAGAAATGGCGGCGTTGTGATCGCCATTAGCTTAGGGTGCCTACATGTCTGAGGGTGCCTACATGTCTGAGGGTGCCCACATGTCTGTCTGTTGGTAGAATGGCGTCTATGCATTAGCCAAAGCTATGCGCTCGAGCTGAGTGACACCGGATTGCGCGCACTTCAAAATGCATAAAAAGACGATTGGGCGGAAAAATGCCTGAGATGTCACCACTCAAGCAAAAGCGCGCGTGTGTATGAAGGCACTCTACATTAGCTCGTTCTCGAGTACGGATCGGTGCCACTTTTTCAGAGCAGTCTTTATGGCAGTTTCCCAACTGAGTGGTTCTAGTAACGTTGGCCCGTACCATATGGAGGCCAGCGGTGCCCGTCTAGTGGTGGTGATTTTGCGATGATATAATATGCAAGAAAAAAGTGATGGTGTTTATGAGATGATACGTGCAAGGAAAGGATGGCGCGGTCCTCCCTTTTGAAGCAATTTGTGGTGCAACACTGAAATGAGCCGCAATTGGAAGCACTCGACCATGACACACTTGTCTTGCGAATTCCCACCACAATGGTTCGCAGTGCTACAAGAACGAGCTCCGAGTCTACTCCGGGCTTTCAGCGTCCCTGCCAAGCACGCGCGCTCGTGCAGCGCAAACACTGTTCAGGGCCACACGCTCGCGCTTGTAACACCCAACAATTTAAAGGGGCTAGGACACAAAAATTAAACGGATGATTGTTCTCGAAATGGAATGCTCATAGGCTACTTAGTATAAACACCAAGTTTCACGATTTTTAGAGCATTTACAAATTTCGATCATTTTCAACTGGCCAAGTTAGTCACGCCATGGTGCCCATAAAACACGTGATCATAAACGCTCTTTCATTCTAGGCACTTCCATGATCGCCCAAGTCAACACCCCAAGCTCGCCTCGCCGCGAAACAATCTGAACTGCTCACGAAACTCGGCAACCCCAACGCTATTATACCGCTCTCGCCCCCGGTCCAGAGACCTTCCTACCTGCATGCGCCTGCGAGATTGTCCCGGACGACGTCGACCACGGCGAGTTTGTCTGTGAGTCGCCGTCGCTGGAGCTGGTCGCCAACGGGTCGCGTTCAAAATCAACAGCTTCCAACATCTCTTGTTGAAAATCACTCTCCTCCTCGCTGCTGCGATCAGTGTCGAAGGCTTGGACGAAGCGAGCGATTCCGTAGACATAATCATCACGGACCGCATGCTCGAAGCGCGGAGGGTATAAACGATGAAGCTGGAGGTCTGAACCTCGAGACGCCAAAAGAGATCCAAGACTGTGCGTGCGTGCAAGGCGACGTTGCGCGCTTGGCTGGTGACGTCACCAGCCCTTCAGCTACGTGGCCTTTTTGAATCGGGCGGATCCGACGCCAAATCGCGTTTTTGCGAGCGTTGCATAGGCTTGCGACAGCGCGCTGAAGACACGCTTTCTACACGTTCGTCGTCACTCGGCGAAGAAGTTTCTTAAAGGGACACTGACAGGGTATTTATGCTCGCCGAGGTTTTCAGTTGCATGTGACATATGAGAGCCCAACTATACCCAGAACAGAATTTGCAGCTCGAAATTCGGTTTCTTTCTGTCCGAAAACCGCCGATCGAGAACTGGCCGGTTTGAGTCGCGCTCACTCTCTTTTCCGTGGTCACGCGCCATTTTCTAAGATTTAGACACAACCACCAAATTTAATCAAAGTCGTGGGTCATGGAAGGCACACACTCAATATGAAAAATATAAAAAATATAAAACCTTTTTTTTTTTTTGTGGTTTCTAAAACAATGCAAATATGTTGATTGAAAAAAAAAAAAAAGTTGCACAGAGAACCGGAAGCATTCTGTGCGTTGGGCTGGACGACGATGGCGGACAACGGGCGTGGGACCTCCACTTCAGAACTGTCGTTCGCGTTACCGGCGAATATGTCTTCCCTCGAATGAGAAATTCTGGACCGATCAAAACAGTTAGGATTCATTCCGTACGACACGGCCGACCACCAAGCCGATTTGCACGAAGACATCGCTCGGGCAGTTGTTCTCTATTGGGTCTTGCATAAAACGATTTGTAAAAACGAATATTCAAAGCCGTACAGTAGCCCAGTGGAAAGGTATCCGCTTCGCACGCAGCAAACCCAAATGCAATACCGGAGGTTTTATTTATTTTTTTTTTCCAAAAATTTTGCGATATTTATATTACATCGTTTCAATTATCACTGAAAAAAAAAATTGTGGACGAAACGTCGCTGAACTAAATGGTATGCGACTCCCTTTTTGACACCTGCAAACTCAATGTAGTTACTTTCCATAAAGTGCAATGATCGTATAAATCAGGCAGCGTCCGCTTTCCGAGATGCCCCTAACTGTTCTGCCGGAATGGCAGGCAGTCATTTGTCATGATCATTGATCTCCACTAGAAGGGGCTGGATGGCGCATTGAACAAACAGGTATAAAGTCACCGGAAGCAAGTCGCTTGTCCCGGAAGTGAGCGCTTGACAGGCTTTCCCACTCTTGCGAGCGGTGGCCCAAACAGTGTCCAAGGCGCTTGATTTGCTTTTGCGATATCAAGAGAGCCTGCTTATTGCGCATTAACAGATGATGCAGGCCCGAGAAGTCTTCTTGAAAACCATTTGAGGTGTGAGGATTTCGAGACTGATAAAGTGTATACATGCACAACATTCAAATGCCTCATTCTCAAGACTGAATAGTAAAAGCGATTATTAAAACCCACGGAGGAGGAAGAGGAGGAGGAGGAGGAGGAGGAGGAGGAGGAGGAGGAGGAGAAGGAATTCCGTAAAGCGGTAGAGAGGACGGAGTTCGTCATGCGGGAAAAACGCCGACGATGTTCCGTATGAAAAAGAGGGAAATGCAAAGAAGGAGCAGAGAAAGAAAACGGGAGATGGGGAAAGAGGAAGGAAGGGAAAGAGAAGGAAAGCCGGGGGTCAATATTAACATTCACTTGTCGCTACACACACCCACACCTGCACGTGCTGTTCTGGAATTGGCTACTTTTGATATTGTGCTAAAATTGTCCAGAATCCCTAAAAAAAAAAAAAAAAAAAAGATTTGAATATGTCTACGGCGGGCTCGAGAGCCCCGTGGAAAAATAATGTCATCAGTTTCCTCTAGTGGAGGACGAAAGTCCTGAAGCTGTTGGGAGAATTTCTGCCTTTGGATGACGTATTTAGGACATTCCCAGAGCATGTGGTTGGCGTCTTCTAAGACCAAGCGTCACATAAAGGCGACTTCCTTTTGCCTCATCAATGCAATGCTTTTCCGGTTTTCGCACTTCCAGTGCGGAGGCGAAGTAGAACTGTAGCTTATCTTGCAGAGTTTTTCATCCAATAAACGCAGCCGCAAGGGGCACACCCAGATCGATGATTTTCAATATTGACGAAGCAAGTGGGTTGATGATGCCCGCCACCAAGCTACAGAGAGCTTGCAGGAGGTGCATGACGAGACTTCGCCAGCTTGAGAAAGACTGAAGTGTAAGCGCAGTTTCTGAAGGAGTTCTCTGTTTCTTCTAACTAGAAGATCTTTCTGATGACGCCTCACGGTAAGGGGGTTGTTTAGTGACTGTTTCTCTTTGATTTCTCGGGGAAGGTTGTTGATCATTCACTGTTTCCGCAGCAGCGGGATTACCCGAAATCGTGGGAATACTCGGCTTGCCGTCTGTTTTTTCAGGGATAGCATTCGCTTCCACGACCCTTGGCCAGGTTGATTGGTGTTGAGAAGTTGGCGACGACTGTGGTGGCCTCGGCTGAGAGCCTTCCCTTGTTTTGTTAAGCGTAGTGACAGCTGTTTTTTCGGTGACGTGGTTCACTTCATTTTGTTGTCGGTAGTCGTTGATCTTTCTCACGAGTTTGATTTTTGGGGAGTGTGGCGATGTCGCGTGATGTTTTCCTCAACAGTTTACACATTTGGATGGGGCATTGGGCGGGCATTCTTTGGTGCCATGGGCGTTGAAGCAGCGAAGACATACCTTTTGACGCGCACACGTGATTAGGTAGCCTAGTTTTTCGCACGAGTGGCATTGCACTGGGCGTGGTGAGCATGCGGTGAGTGGATGTAGGACGCAGCCACAGCGACATGACTAATTGGCATTCACTTCCGACGAAAGTGAGGAGTGTATACTGTTTGGGAATAACCCAAGCGCCTCAGTTGAGCAACATTAATTGTGCTATTAAGCTGTGCCCCGAGCTCCTCTTCAGTGATGTCCTTTGATGCGTCCTTTATGACACCCGCGCCATGAGTTTTGGACCTTGGTTCATACGCGTACATCGGTACACCTTGTAAAGTTTCACGCTTCAACAGCTGCGCTGTATTTTTTAAGTTCCGGGTGTCAATATAGCAATGACGTATAGTGTCTTGTTTGGCCTGACTTGCAGGCCAAATTAGGCCTGCAAAATTGGATCGGTATCTAAGCGTCCGAACGCACAGAGACGCACTTCGGCGTGCTAAGGAAGCTTTGATCACGCCGCAATACCGGCAAAACTTGCTTTCGACAAGTTGTGCCTCTTCCTTGCAGCGCTGCGCTTAAAACAACAACAACAACAACAACAATTACGTGTTTTTAATGGCAAGTCTTATCGTTTTCACAGGGGATTGAGAAACTCCTTCCTTCGACGAACGACTACGAATGAGTCGAAAACGTGTCTTCAGCACACTGCCGTCAGCCTCTTGCAGCGCACGCAAAAACGCGATTTGGCTGCATGCAAGACGGCCGTCCTGTGGCGGCACTCAGAAACCTTTGTACTGGGAGAGTGTGGCAATCGTTTAAAGATACCGACAGTCCAGCAGCCACAGCTGGAAGTAAGGCAGCAAAGAGGTGGCATCTTGCCTCCACCATTTTGTGTGACCGAATTTCGAACCCACTCTGGGTTGGTATTGGTTAGGCACGCAAGGTATGCTGTGACCCACCATTATAATAAAATTGTTTATCGCTAATGTAATTGTTTTTTGGCGTTGTACACATGTCAGAAGCTCGAACTTACTTCTCTGCTACGATCGCTTAAACTTATTCCTCCTTTTATGAAAAGTGAACTTTCAATACTTTGAATATTAGGTCTCAAAAACGACCATCGCAAAAATTCAGTGGCGGGACGGGCGTCATTTAGGAGAGGCGCTGTGAACCATTGCGCTCAGTCGCCAGATTAATTTTTGTTCGAGAAAGCCTAATTTTGTTTAAAAGTTAAAACCAAAAGAGATAAAACTTATTTGTAAGTTATGTTTTTGGTGATCAATCAAGGATGGCCAGTGCTTGAAGATAGTGACCAACTGCAAGCATAACAAAATATCAGAGTACAAGAAATTGTGTTTATAAAACAACTACTAATCCTACTGGAACCAACGGGAACGGATCGGATCTATCCATCACCGTGCGGTTCCAGTGCGTTGCGTCTCACTGGATCCGACTGGTTACAACCAGAACCGCGCGGTACCAGGTCGGATCCGCGCGGATCTGAACTGTCCACAAGTGTGGAACCGCGCGGCTTCGCGCGGATCCGAACTGGAACCGCTCCGATGTGACATTTTCGAACAGCGCAACGCAGAAAGGGAAACGACTCACGACAACAATGCAGACTTCAGTGTCAAAAAGATAACAAAGAAATATAATAAAATGAGAAGTAGACACAAAAATATACTTTTTTTTGTGCTTGTCTGTAAGCGAACATTGATAAGCAGAGAACAGGACAGGAAACGAACTACGAGCAGGATGACCTCACAAAATGTTAACAAAGTATTCCCGAACGTTGAATGCCTTTCTGAACGCAACTTACCTTAATAAAATGTGACCAGTGCCGTGGACATTATGTGCAGGTGTGTCGCAAACCGGTGAAGGTGCGAGTTCGACCAGGTTCGACTTTTCCGACCTTCTTGTGAAAAATTTCGACAAAGGTTCGACTGCTATGCGCATGCGCGACATGCTGGCCAGTTGGCTTCAGATTGGATGATGGTGGCTAAGGGATGAGTTAAAGGAGCTGTGCAACAATTTCAGTGCTTTGCTTAAATAATTTAGGAGCTGGTGTCTCGACCTTTCTGAAGTAAAGATCAAAAACACTTTTGCCTGCATGTCCTAGTTTTTATTTAAAAAATGGACAAAGATTGAGGCTTTCGGCACCTCTCAACTCCTTCACAATCTTCCGAGTTACCTGTGCTGTGACGTCGATGGGGGTCGCGCGGGGTTCGGGTGAAGCTCTCTCTCTAGAGCCATCAGTGAGCAGCGAGAACATCCGCTCGCGACCGCGTGACCACGTGCTGGTGCAGCGCGTACAATATGGTGAAAGGAGGGAAGTCTCATCCTGGTCCGGCTCTGCCCCCTTTCCCCTCCAATTTCTGGCGGCTGTTCGCGGTAGCGGCTACCGCGAACAGCGGTAGCAGATAGAGCTGACGGTTTTGTTGACCTAGGATAAATGGCACCGCTAAAACTCCGTATAATAAAAGTTTTGTCGATGATACCAGGTTTTTTGACGCATTTATATTTATGTTGGAACGACAAGATTTTTAGAAAAGTTACTTTTTATCGAGCAGGTATTCGCAAAACTTGCTATCTTTCTACAAGACCCCCATTAACGTCATGCCGCGTGGTTCTCATGGTCGCCGCTCGCGGCTGCAGGTCGGGGAATATTCTAAGTTTTGCGTCGCTATTACGCGGCGGAATCGCAACATTTCGATGAAAGGAGGTGTGCTCAGTGTCATTTGTGACAAGGTGAACAATTCGCGACTCCAGCAAAACGGACGCCGCCAAGCGGGAAAACCGGGAACCAGCCGGTCCAGGTCGCTCCGCGCCCCTCCGCGTCTCTGGTGGCTTTCGCGGAGACGTGTTGTCGGCGCGGTGGCGAACAATGTAATTTGACGAAGGTCCGAATATTTCTTAAGTTTGCCTGAGTGATCATTAGTGTGGTGAAGCCTCAGTAGATTGTTTTCTTCTATTACGTGTTTGAAAGCCCGTTTACTCCACAGCACACGGTCGCGTGCTTTCGATTTCTTGGATGGGGAGGAATCACGGAAAAACTTTTTGACTTCTTGTCTGTCTCGAATATCATTCAAAGTGACGACTGCTTGGTAACTGATACTGGAGGGAACACCAATGTTGCAGTCAAGTGAATGGGAAGGTTCGATAGCTGCTTTTCTTGAGTTTGGTTGTGTTCGGTTAGCTTCAAGTTTGAGCCACCCACGCCGGTCGGTGCGTTGGCTATTCATCTTGGCTGCTTTTCGCCGAAAAAGCCTCTGGACCAGACTGAAGGAGTTGGGCTGATTTCACAATTACTTGATTCAGGAAAACTTGCTCGCTGCAAATGATAAACGAGGGAAATTATCTGTTTTCAAAAGGTGGGAGACAAGTCTCGTAACGTTAGATGCTGTCACGGCATTTTGACCTATCCCGCCTCCAATATTTATATTACGAGGACGTCGAAGCCAGCAGCAATATACGTCTACATTGGTCGAAGCAAAGTTCAATGCAGAGAGGTTCTGCGTGGATCCTCAATGAAGACTCTCTTCAGTTTGTTTCGTGCTGTCGGCTATAGAACCATTTGGCTAAGTTTAAGTAGTATGTCTCCGTCTGTCAAATATACTTTTATTCAGCAGCTCACCTAATAGCTAGTCAACTAAGCTCATATTTTAACCCGAAGGATATACTAATATCGCTTTAGTGGGACCATGTACGTAATATAATACATAACCCGCTCGTCAAAATGACTTCTGATTGCTACTAAAACCTGAATTGAAATACGAGTATCAGCTGCTTAGTGGGGCGCCGGCGGGTTAACTTGGTCCTTGGCTCAAGAAGCGGTTGCTTAATTTTCGTAATTTTCCTGCAGCCTGTGTTGTTGGCCGAGCAGACGACTGGAGCTGTTTCGTCAACGCGGATAGGCATAAAAGCTCGATTTCGCGGACAGATAAGTCGCATGGTCGAGGCATGCGAGTTAGCTGAAAAGTTACTCTCTGTGGAACAATTCTATTGGGCAGGAGATCGAACTACTGGGGGCGCTTTATCGAGGCTGTTGTCCCCACAGCCCGGTGTTTACTAACACAGCATAACAAAGAAATTGAACCTCGTCATGCACGGCCTGGACACGAGCGCTTCGCTCTGACCAATGCTGGCCTTCGAATCGTCATCTTCGATATCGCTGATCAAAAACAAACAAGAAAATTCGGTTTGTTGCCCCCACAGCTGAAGCGTGCCGCTAGAGGCGTGACTGTTCGATCTCCTCCCCAATAGTCATCGCCGCTTTCCTTAGATGATCAAAACTGATTAGTATATTACCGTCTCTCCGGAGCCCATAGTTTCGGTTTTGAACGAAATCTCCGAAACGAAAGTTTGACACGAAAAGAACAAAAAAACACCGGCAAAACAAAACTATGCTTTGCAAGTTTATCTGCACCGGCTACACTTAACCGTCTCAGTTCAAATACCTATAAAATTGGGCATTAAACAAAAGAAAATCTGTTAAATTGAACGCGCCACCTGTTCAGGCGGCCCGGCCGAGCCGCCGCGACCTGGACTCAGCCGCCATGTTTGTTTTGTGGTGGCGCCCCCTATAGACCTTTGCAGAAAGAGCGCTCTGGCCGCCGCCATTTTGCGAATCGAGCGACCCCTATCAGCCAGAAATTTCTTGCACCCGCCTGAGCTGTGGAAACCCGGTCAGCGCGACTCCCCACCTGCATTTTGCATTCACAGTTCGTCGGCTTTTCTTGGAAGGTTTTATTTTATTCGCCTGTTTAGGATGCTTACCCTTTGTATGTTATCTTCCACTGTGAGAACCAGGGAATGCCAGGGCTCGTAGCCCGCTCGGCCTTCGCAGGAAACGAACGAAGAGAGCGAATGTCAAGCAGCCCGCGACGCAGGCAGTTCGACGTGCTTGGAGGATTATTTCCGTCGAGATAATCTCCAAAAAGCCTTCCAGGCTGTGTTCCGGGTCTTCGCAAAAACTAGCTGATAGGGTCGGGTCCGGGGTGTGGCGACGGAATAAGCACGTTCGTTCATTTGCTATGGAGCTGTGCAAAAAAGGAGCTCTCTTCTACATGTTCCCCAGAACACGCCGGATTCCGTCCGATTGTCGTGAAGTGACTATCGTCGACCTCTTTCTCAAATCCTGTTCGGATAACGCGGCACCGTGGGGTACGTACAATATATTTTTTGTTCGAGTGATGAGACTCGTTAAATTTTATGTTGTGGGCGGGGAATATCCATGCAGTACGGATATCCTGTGTGGTCAAATATTTTGACCTATATAGATTGGCACGGCTGAGTGTACGGTGCCGTAAAACAATGAACATAAATTAAACAAACATTCCAGTTGCATTTATTCTGTCGCGCACGGACTCACCAAAACAGCTTTCATTTCTTTGTTTTTGTTCCCAAAAATAGAGCACTGCTTTCTTAAAGACCTCTATAAATTATGCTCGCCACAGAACACAAGATAAAAAAGAAAACGTGGCAATTCAGTCGCCACCAGCGTCCGGAATCGCGCCAACGCAGGCTGCCACGGCCCACTGACGAGAAACTCCACAGCTCAGCGCAGTCGGGCAACACTGACGTGCACTCTCAAAACCAGGGACACGCGCTGTAAATCGCTTCGTTCGAGACTGCCGCTGGAAAGGTCTATAGACGCTTTACACACGCGCCAAATTACAGCCGCCATTGCTGACCTTCTCTTGTCTTACCGAGATGCCGACCAACTGAAACCATAGTTGACGATCCCCTACAAAGGCCGATGCTTTAGAAAAGGGCACACTTGAATCCAATGTGGCAATAACCAGGCCTACTATGGTGATGATGAAGTGAAATAAACGAAATAAAAGGAAACAAAAACTGAAGGTCAGTTATGGCGGCGTCCATGCACAGCTGCTGCAAAGCGTCTATAGGTCGCTGGAGTCGCGAATATCAAAAGCAGAAGATGTGAATTTTTTCAACGTTAAAATCGTTGCACAGCTCCTTTACGTGATATGCTTATTACTCTCACCTATTTCGCTGTGAGCGAGCCCACGTCGTTACAGTCAGAGCCGACCACGAGCCCCCCTCGATGGGCCTCAAGGCCGGTTCAGAGACTTGCGTTTGAGTGCGTTTGCCTGCGTTGCGTCGAGAACCGAAAGCGAGTCACCGGCACATCTGTGCTTCGTATGAAGAGTGGAATCCAATTCAAGGAGTTGTCTTGGCACGCGATATAAGCAGCAGCGATGTCCTGGTTTCTCGCGGTCGCAACGCAGTCAAACGCAACTGTCTGAACCAGGCTTTACGGTCTCCCCACCGCAAGGACGCAACGCCAAACTGGCCTGGCCAAACCACCAGCTCACCGCGCTCACTATGCTTCCCAAGGTTCCCAAGCCTTTCCCTCTCGCCCGTACGCTGTCGCCATCGACATCTCCCGCGGAGTCGCGGGTCGTTGCATATTTTATGTCGCGCAGATCTGCACGGCAAAGTTTCATACTTTGAATGACATTGCAGCACTTCAAGAAGCCAGCGAGAGCAGAAAACATAAAAAAGGGACCGATTTAATTAATTGCGGAACACAGGGCAAACAAAAGGCAGTGGCTCCAGCCAATATTGCTCCAGCTAGAGCACTATATAGCTCCTTCGGAGCAGAGTAGCGCAATCTAGAACGCCGCCTCTCGGCGACTAGTGGCGAACACCCGGAGGTTCCAACTGCGGTCAGAAATGCATGGAGAACGTGAGAAAATCGTTATTTCTTCAGTATTGTGGGGATGTACGGAATGGCAATCATTTTTGACATAATAATGGAACATTTTAGAATAATTTGCGCTAAGTTTTGTGCCCCGCAAGGACGTGACTTTTTTTTAAAAATTGCCTGAGCGGCATCATGCAGCAGACGACACGGCGACGTCACACCATTCACGTGACCCGCTCCGGCCAACCCGAAAAGCCCATCTCCGCTGCGAGCAAAAATCGTCTGCTTCAAACGCCATTGCCTTGGAAATTGCCTTCTCAAAATTTGCACACGCATCCGATATTATTAAAACTTTGATAAAATGTTTAGTGCTTTACTACCTTCACGACACACTAGTTTTGAAAAGTGTGAACTCGCCGTTCATTTTTTAATCAGCCGTGTTGTGTCGATCTCCATGTATTCTCCCATAGGGCTGGCCGCCTCCTGGAACCCTGAGTACCACGTGACTCGCGCCGAGCTGCTCTGTCGGCCATGTTGTCGGCAAAACACGGGGTTCAAAGGATTGCGCTACTCTGCTCCGTAGGAGCTATATAGTGCTCTAGCTCCAGCCAGGCTCCAGCGGACAAACAAAAACCAAACCGGAAGTGTTTTCGGCTCCCTGTCACGATGGCCGAAAGTTCGCCGGATATCATGTATTTAAAGACAAAATATAAAGAAGGAATGTTGATTTACAAATACAAGAAAGTAACTTGCATTTAGAGAAAAAAATATATGAATATTTGTTTTAAGCTGCAAGTATCGAAGAGCAGGGTATCAAACTAATATTTTCACTAGCTGATTTAGTTTGAATGGTGCAAAAACCACAATCCAATCCAATCCAATCCACATGTGCTTTGCAGTTTGCCCAGTTCGCCGGTTCGCTCGGTTCGCCGTTTGGTTGTTCGATGGGCGCGATCGACATTCGGAGTCATTTGTCAATTTTCAAATCTTCGGAATATCTCTATGACAGTCGTGTTAGATTCCAAACCAGGTAGACTTTCTTCTCGTCGTCGTGAAACGCTTAATGTAAGTAATGTCTTGAGCCGTATACTTCACGGCTGTAAAATATCGCTCGCATAGTTTGTTTTTCCGCGGTCGTTCCAACCCCACACCCTGCTCTCCAGAAAACTTAGTACGAACCACGACTGGCTTTATAGGGGCGACCAGCAGGTCACTCCGCGTTTCTCTATGGGAGCGTGCGGGCGAAGAAATATCACATGAACGGCTTGGAGGGGCTGAGTGTTCTGCTAGGCGCCGCCCTAGCTCAACACCAAAAGCGCGGCGGCCGCTATGGAGGACAATGGGAACGTGTTGAAATAACTTTGGTTTCAGATGATTTTTGTCGCATTTAATAGGCAGACGCTAATGCTAGCACATAGTGTGAATAGAGTGAGTTAAAATGAGTCACTATATTATAATTTTCTCGAGCAGAATAGTTAGTATTGTGAGCTAAGCATCAGTAGGGTTAGATGTTCCGCAGGTGGGTCGTGACGCTCTTGGTGAATGTTCAAAGTGAGACACTGTTGATTGGTAGGGAACTGGTGACTGGCGAGAGGGGTGTTCTTTAAAGTTACACTGCACGGGGTGCGAAGGAGTTCTAGTGACGAAGCGTACGGATTAAAAGGGGCTGCAGTCCAACAGTGCGAGTACGCTGCAGGGAGAAGGCAAAAGGAAGCGAGGAGTCCGGTACCAGAAAAGTGGCTAGGAGTTGCGTGGTCGCTACTTCATGTCGATGTTGAAGCAGGTCCCTGCTGACTGAACGGAGGAGGTCAGTGCTCGATAGGATGGTGTTTGGAGGCCAAGTTGACGTCTCATAATAAGGTAGGAAGCGTGACGTTGCACCGACCCAAGGGAGGCAACAAGTTGCCTGGTTGCCGATTCCCACACTGAACAGCAAAACTCCAGGATGGACAACACCAGTGCTATGAACAGCAATCTGGGCACATCGGGACTGGACCAAGTGACGAAGCCAAGGAGTCACCTTTCCCCGGACATGGCGTTTTGGACATAGCGGTGGAAATCGAAATGCTGGTCGATGATGACACCTAGGAGGTGGATATGCGTTGTTCTTGGGATCTCCACTCGGTCCAGAAAAAGTGTTGGAGGGGTCGAAGGTTGGTGCGAGGCAGTGAGGTGCATGGTAGCACATTTGGTTTAGTTCAGGGGAAGTTTGTTATCGTTTGACCAGAGAAGAATGCGATCTAGATCAGCTTGTAGCTTTTTATCAAACGTGCAATCGCAATAACGATGAGAAAAGTCCTTAAAATACAGCCGATTATCCTCAAAACGTTGCCGGTCGTGGAGCGGACACGCACAGGTACACTGGCAAAAGCGTCTGCTAGTGTGGTGAGCTACAGAGCCAGAAAACGCGGTGGCCGTTTAGCAAACTAGAGAAAGTACTAAACAAGCAAATGCGGCGCGCTCGCGCTGCCTCGGGTGACCTGGTCGCCCCTAATAAAGCTGGTCGTGGTACGAACACTTCCATGAATTACCGATACCAAACATGGAATATGAGAACCAAATTTAAATTAAATATTAGTTATCTATATGTATATATCTACAGGGCGTTAAAAAAAATAAAACAATACAAGGTTTTCTTCACGCTGATTTTTTGAAAATTTTAATGGGAAAATGGCGGCCGACGCAACACATATTTTGAGTGACAGGTTAATCCTCACGGCGTGGCTGCAGTTTGGGCCTGTGGGCGGAAGGCACCATGCAGGACATGCATTCCTGTGTTGTTTGGAAGAAACCAGACAAAAACCTCCCTAGTCAAAACGCCGCGATGGGGGCTGTACCAAAAGAGTCGAGAAAGGTTTGAAGGCCAGTTTTCATGTGCTCGGTTTGACCGAGAACGTGGATATGTGCCGTGAAAAGGGAAAACCAGACGCCGTCCGACCACGATTGCTTGGGCGGGAAGCACTTTGGGGGCAATTCACAGATACTTGTGGTCGTCAGATTTATTTGTTTTGTTCCAACATGAACGTGGGAAAACCGTCAAGTTGTACAGACCACCTGCGGACTACATTCAGTGCGTCTTCGATTTTAAACGGCTCCTGATTGTTTGAACTGTTGTCTGCTCCTTCAAAAGTTTCTGCTAGTCGTCTGCTTTTTCAGATGACACCGGCCCGTAGACCAAACGTTGGCCCGGTAATTGCGATAAGAAGTGAGTGCAGGCCTCAAAAGACTTAATTTTGAAAGTGTTGGAGTAAGGAGGCTCGGTGTAAACAATAGATCCAAGGAGATGTTGATCATTGTTACCAGTGGCCACCACTGAATTGTTACGCCTGATTCCCTTGGTCTGATTCTGCTTGCGATTTTCAGTATCGACGTCGACCATCTCGGCTACGGTTCACGCTTTTGCAGCCCGAGCGATGTTGCGACTGATAATTGCGTGCGAAATTTCATCATGCGAATCGGGCTTTAGCGTCCATTGTGCGGCGTCCACGCGGAATGAATCGCCGCATGTCACATTATTCACGCAAAGTTTTGCGGTGTAACGAGCCTCTGTAGTTTCGCTGAGGTTGCTCAAGTAGTCGGACATTGCCAGGAAGGCGTAGGTAAAATCAACAATTCAAATGTGAAAAAGTGCACGGAGACTCACACCGACGCCGACAAGATCGCCTTCCAATGGTTTGTTTATGGCGACGGCGAGTTTTTGCCCACACACCATCGCATATGCACGGTGCCGGTGGCGTTTGCTAGGGGTCCTCCGGTTTGTTTGTAAACAAGTTGGTCCATAATCTTCTAGAGGGAGAATAGGGATATCTGGGCAAGTCTGGGACACATAAGGGAGAGTCCCAGTGAGAAGAGAGCTTCTCCTTCCCCACTTCACTTGTGGTTGCCGGGGAGCGGACAAAATGACGTCAGGTGCAAGGCATGTATACAGTAATGCTATACGCATGACATCGTACACCTCGGCCGGAAATGGCTATACGTACGACGCAAAACTTCTTTGGTCTCGTATAAAACAACAAAACGAGTATCTAAAGCTATAGCGTAACTTAGTGGAAAGGTGTCCGCTTCCCACGCAGCGGACCCAGGTTCAGTCCAAAAGATGCCAAGCATACTTTTTTTTTTTTGTGAAACATGGCTATATTGGGGCATTTTTTTTTTACAATTATCACTATAAAAAACAAATGTCGACGAAACGTCACCGAAGTAAATGGTATGGGGCTTCCCTTCTGGAGGTGCAATGGGGGACAGCGGGGCTTGGGCCACTGCGAAGCGGCGTGTAAAGGTGGGCCAAATGGGTTAATATTTGTGGAACGAGCTGCTGCAGACTTTGGCCGGCGAATTGGTGTGAACGCAGGCGGTGGGGTGAGTTAGCACGCTCCCCAGTGATGCACGGACTGACCCTCACTGTGCTTCCAAAGAGGGCAACCAAAACGGCATGCACTTTCCGCGTCGTGCGTATCGCCATTTCCGGTCAAGGTGCATGACATTGTGTGTATAGCATCACTCGTATATATATTTTTTTTGTTTTAAATTGTTGGGACCAGCGAAGTGGTTCGCAGATTAGGTTACCACGGGACAATCTTAAAAGTAATAGACAGTTTTAGTATAGCGTTGCTGGCTCTTGCGTACACAATAGTATAGTGTACACTAAAAAACAACCTGCTTGAACCGACTTTAGTTTTGCGTTACGTTGCCAGGTGAACACCTTGCATGATTTTGGTTATATTTGCCAGAGCCGTAGAATTCTGCGTGCTTGTAGCACTGCCATGCTCCTGGAATAAATATTGTAAATGAAAACGTTTAAAATAATTTTATTTCAAATTATACGAAGCCGCAGCTGCCTGGTCAAGCGCGCTTTTCTGCGGGCTATGAGTAAGAGTACGCAGCCAAATTCGATCACTGAGCCTCCATCAATGGTCCTGTGGAAATGGCACCTTTTATCAATGCTATCGCGGGAACAAATCTATGACCTACTGCGGAACATATCTATCCAGTGCATAGCGACATTTTGCCGATTTTTTAAGAGTCCTTCGTCTGTCGGCGATGAACTGCGAGCAGAGGCTTAGCATTGAGTAGATCGCAGTGTTCACGCACATTGTGAGCAGTGAACTTTACCACTATGCACTCCTTTAGCTGCACAAGGATCTGATTCAATTGCGGTAGGTCCCGGAAAGAATGCACTCCTTCAGCTGCACAAGGATCTGATTCAATTGCGGTGGGTCCCGGAAAGAATTTCCGTGCTGAACACCACACAATTTCACGTAACACTGAACTTCGCCAACACCACGTCGCCCTTGCTGCGCCAGTCGAAGTAACCACCATTTTAAAAGTGGTGCTCTCGCTGGACTCGAGATTTCTCGAAAGCTTCGTACAAAGCCCGCTAACCCGCAACGCAAGATTCCCAGCGTTGTGTGCGCACGCAGTATGCTAGCCCTTCTATTGCATTCTGCGCATGCGCACTCGTTACTCACTATTTCTTTGCGTATGCTAAAGGTTAGTGTACGGTCCACTACAACTGTCTAATTTCACAGCAGCGAATAGGGGATATTCACTGATGTACCCACCCTGTTCAGAGATATACCACTAATGGCGCATACATCTTAGCTTACAGCTGTATGTGATTCGGGGTGCTCTGTTCCCAGCAGGAAACGGACATTTGCAGCCATGAGCACACCGGCCTTTTCATGCCAAGCATGTGGCATGACATTCACGGGTCCGGAGCCCTACAATCAGCACCTTGCGTCGGAACGCCACAAGCGTAAGGTCCGGATGGGGTCTTCCGTCATTGCGCCTGAAGCCTGCCTGCCCTGCGGGATGACCTTCACGGGTCCTGCACCCTACAGGCAATCAAACTCCATTTTCTTTCCTGCTTCTGAGCTTTCGATATGTAAAAAAAAAAAGGTACTGCCATATTTTTCGGTGTTATAAGTCGCATTCCTAACTAAACGCTCACGTTTACAAAAAAGTCACTATACAAGTCGCACATAGCTGCGGAGCACCGCAAAGGATGGCACACAAAAGTCGTTGGAACTATGCAGAGAGCATGTCGTCTCCTTCTTTCGCAAGAGTTGCGGTGACGTCAGACCGACATCGAGCTCTGATTGGTTTTGATTGAAAGGACAGGGGGTAGACCTCAATGCTGGATGCCTTAAGGTCTACCCATTTATTTTTTTCATTGAGCCAATAAGAGCTCGGCATTCTGACATCTTCGCAACCCCTGTCCAAGAAGCAGAAAAACTTGCACTCCGCATACCACCACGCTTCGGATCATCCTTGGATTGCTGGAAGAACATGCTGTTGGTGATGTTCAGCCGCTCCTTCTTTGTCGTAAACGTTGATACAGCCTACGTCTTTCACAATTAGGGTCCATATTGCACGAGTGGTCTGGCCTCTGTGACCACGGATAGATGGATGCTAAAGGCTGTATCCTTCATAAGGGGTGGTAGCTTGTGCCGCCTAGCCTAGAAACCATGACATGCGACTACCCCTTCACCTCCCTCGTAGGGAAAAAGGAAGTGTGGCACGAGTCGGCAAAACAATACAATTATGTGCTGGCCAAATGGCATTGCAAAAGTAAGCTTCGATTCTCGGGTTTTCTCCCGTCGTGCCATGAGTGCCTGGTGGCACACATCAGTTGAGCACTTTGACCACGAACTGTTGGCACGGGGGGTGTGTTTTGACGGGACACCGGAACTTTAGGACGCGTCCAAATCGAATGTGTTTTCGGGACTTTTTGCGGAGTGCGTTGGTTTGGGGTTCTTCGAGGGTGCCCAGAAAGTTTCTATTTGAAACCGTGTCTTTAAGTTTGCCAACTATAACATGTTGCAGGCTAAGAAAAGTCGAACAAGCTCTTCCCGCAACGCCCTCCAGTCTTTCCACTTTTAGCGAGCAAGCGCTGCAAAGGAGGGGGGTGGGGTGAACTTTTCTCCTCTCCAACATTCACTCCTGAAAGTGGAAAGAGTTAGGGGCTTTGAAGGAGGAGCTGGTCTTACTTTTGTTAGCCTGAAACGGAGTATAAAAGTTAATTACTTGAGAATGATTAAAGGGGTGCTGCACCGATTTTAATGTTGAAAGAATTTGCAGTTTGTATTTTTTATATTGTTTATCTAGGCACAATGTAACAAAAAGTGTGCTGCCTTGCCCCGAAAAACTGCTATTCTGTCGTGTAATCGCGAAGGAAAAAAAACAAATTATTTGCCGACTTGCAGCCGTGTGTGGCCGTTGCAGGAACTGTGGTGACAAGTCTCCGGGGGAGATGTTTTAAGTCAACAAGAGCTGTCCCTCTCCGCTCCTACACTAGCCGTCAGCCCCATGGCGAACCGTCTTTTGCGTCGATCGCCCGCCGTGACCTTTGTTGATGCTAATCCTCGAGAAGTCTACAACTGCGGAGGAAGTGACTGGGGTTGCTGAAGAAAGAACCCAACGGGAAACCAGGTGGTCCCTCGGAGTATGTCACTCGAAAGACGACATGAGAGTAGGGAAGCACTTCGACCTTTGGTTTGTTTAGTTTTTTTAAAAATAAAAACTAGTGCATGCAAGAAAATGTGTTTTTCTATATTTCATTCCATAGGTGACAAAGATTAATTCTCGCAGTGAATTGGCCAAAGTTCAAAAATCGTTGCACCGCCCCTTTAAGGACCTAATTATACCAAAGTTTATTCAGTTTCTTAAATGGGCCATTTGGCAGAAACCAATATGACATCAGCCTTTTTTTTTTTTTTTTTTTAAATACATGCTTTTTACAGACGTGATTTGGCCTGCGTCCGAGAAACGCCCTGCACAGAAATATGAGGGGCACCTCTGACTCTCTGTGACAATGTTTATTACAGGGACCACATGGCCAGTGCAGGACACGCCAAGGTGATGGCCAAACAGGAGGTGACGTCGACGGCGTCATGTTTGCCCAAACCACAATCCTCGGTCAAGATCGGGGGAACTGTTTCTCAAGGTCAGTCTCCCTTCATTCCCGTGTATGATCACACTCGGCCAGAGAATGCGTCTTCTTGAAGTCGATTCACGATCGTGTGACGCCGAGTGCAGAGCTCAAATTTGTTTGGACGTAATTTTTTTATACTGAGGGTCCCTGGTGGGGGATGGCACAATCATGGTAGAATCTGAAATTTTGCCAAAGCAGCAATTCATAAGCACCTTGAATGTGAAATATAAAAGTTCTTTTTTTTTTTTTTGTTTGAGAAAGCCTTGTTTGCAGTTGCAGGTGGTGGGATTTTGACACTTTTTGGTGGGGTCAGAAAAGGGGGACGAGTCGGCATGAGTCTCTATCCGCTTCTCCTCTATTGCATCGTCCCCTTTGTAAGGCCAGGCTTTGGTTGTTAAATTAGCTTGCCTACACCTTGTCTACCTTAAAGGGTCAATGCAACAATATATGGTTGAAATATTGCTCACCTTACAACAAAGAATATTGACACCTGCATGATCCGGGTATACTCGCACATGATTTCTTTCGCACACCAGCTCGGAGCACGTGGAGCGAAAGCTCGCGCTGCAGAACCCAGGGATCCTGGGTTCGAGCCCCACCCCTGCCCGTTTCGATCTGGATGAGCATCGTACCGGCGTGCGGTCGTGTATCACTACTGCGCGATGCACGTTAAAGACCCCAGGCTAGCGGCTGTACCGCACTGGCTAAATTTCTCATCTACAGCTGGGAGACTCGTCGCCCCTGTGAGGCAGACCAAGTTCTAGGCTGTATAAACACACACACAACCCAATTTTTTTTTCTTTTTGATTTCTTTCGGTCTCTTCCTTGCGAAACTCGGTGGTGTGGTGGCAGGGATTACCCCTTGTTGACAGGAGTCTAATGCGGCTCGTGGATTAGGCACAAGCGCTCTGTGAGCACTCGACTTGGGTTTGAGACAATCAATGCCTCGACAAACATTCGGGCAGTTGCTCGTGCCCAATCGCTGCAGAACGACGACAGCTAGCAAAACTATGTGTGGAGCTCAGCATGTGCCCTGTGCTTTGCCAACCCCAGGGCGGGGCTATGATAAACGTTGGCAGCACATAATCAGCACCAGATCATATGGTCGCTTGTTCTGGCTGGGGGTTAAAGGACTAAACATTGCCTTTTTTTTTTGTATTTTCTGCATTGGCCATTGCAAGGAGAGAAAAGCTAATGCATGTTTGATAGGTTATGGACGTCAAGGATAATCCTAAGCGGTATTGCGGAATGGGCGCCCCCATTCCTTTCCAATTCCATTCTGGGGAATTAGTTTCCGGCAATTCTGTTCTTTTCTACTCTTCAGAATGGAGACATTGGGCCCGTTCCCACTCCATTTCATTCTTCTAAATCCAACATGAAAAATGGCTCTTCCTAGAAGATTAGCCTGTAGCTCAAAACTGGAACAGAAGTGTTTTCCCCACCCCACTCACCCCGAAGCTGATAGTGCTGTGGGAGCTCCATGATCGTTGGGCGGCCACACTTTTGCCACATGATTATACGCTCCCTCGCGCATACCCACGTGCAGGGAATGAGGTCAGGTGATGAAAAGGAGGCGGCTGATTGGTCCAGCAAGCACATAGCTTCCACCACACCGGCAGCTTAGGAGTGGAGGGAATAAGTGAGGTCCGGCTTCGTGTGGTGTGCGTTTGGGCCCAGTGACGTGCTTTGGGTACTGCAGATGTATCACAGTGGAAAGACAGGAAGCTTACGAAGAGAAGGAGGCAGGCACGTAGCCAGGGGGGGGGGGGCCCATGGGGCCTGCCCCCCCCCCCCCCCCCCCCGAAATCTTCCATTTCGCTGGGACCTCCTCTCCCCTCTCCCCCTCATACAGCATTTTGTCATAGGTGGCCCCCCCCCCCCTCCCTTCCCCCCCCCCCCCCCCCCCCCCCCCCCCCGAAACAAAATTCTGGCTGCGTGCCTGGAAGGAGGTACGAAATAGTCTGCTGTGTTTTCAAATTTTCGTACCAAAAATCAGGCTTTTGACATTCTACCTTCTTTCTTTTGGCCCACTAAACGATATGCTATTAGTAAAATGCCAATCTTAATTCATTTATCCCAGACGAAAATTTGTTTCATGGGCCCTTTAAGGATGTAATAGAGAAGTTTCAACTGCCCCTCTTCCCAGTTTTGTGCAATCTCTATGGTCCATAGCTTTCGCTATTACAAATACGCAATCTCTCTTTTCTCTAAAGCACAAATAGTATGGCCCAAACAGGAAATTAAAACAGTGGCTCTTGTCCCGAATGAACCTTGACGAGAATAGCAGTAAGACCTTTCTTGACAATGGTCTGAGATTTGAAAGATAATTATAGTGGCATTTCCCCAGAACGATTGACCCTGCGCTTATCAAAATGTAAAATACCATCTGGTTTTTTTTGTAAGAGGGGGGGGGGGGGGGGTCGGGAATGGCACATCTTACTTTGGAGTTTATCGGATAAATCCGAATTGACAAAAATTTAGCGGGGGGTGTTTCTTTGAGTTTTGGGGATTTATCTGAAAACTTGGAACCCTACTTATAACTAGGGTGTTTACTTTCCGGTGTTTATTTGTGAGAAAAATCGGCAGATGTTTTTTGGTGTTTATTTATTTTCAAAACTGCGGTGTATCTCGGTGGAACGTCTCACAACGAGACTAAAATCGGTGATTATTGGTGGAAAGAATGCGATTGATCACAGACAAGAGAGTTCCAATTTTATTCACATATTTCGTACACTTCTTCTCGAGGAAGCATCTATTTCTCACACTTGGTTATTATAGCAGATGCAAGCATACTTCGAGAGGCTTGCATCCGTCATGGCAGCACATTCCTTGCGGTTCACAACCCGCAATTTTGAAAACGCACGCTCCACATTTGCACTGGACACAGGAAATCCCAAAATATCCAGCGAGGCTTGGGACAGTAGTGGCCAGTCAGGTAAATGAAGTTTCCAAAATAACACTGGATCAACGGTGCTAGTCACTGCATACTGGCGGTAACAAAGAAACTCTGATTCTAGGTAACTCAGCTTGCGCTCATCTCGAAGGACCAGCCGATAGATACTTTCATAAGGTACAAATCCCTCTGGCAGCTCCACTTTTATGCACGGATTAACAATTTGCACGCGGAACCAGAACGACGATTTATCCATGAAATCTTAGTCATCAGAGATGTTTCGGGAAACAGTCCTAAACGACTTGCTTTGAATCATCTGATAGTAGGCAGAGGAGGAATCAATAAGCTTTAACCTTAGAGCCTCTTCAGTCATGTTCAAAAGTAGGTCAGCACTGCCATAGCTTTCTGTTGGCATGCTATTCCATCTTTTCAACAAAGCTGCAAGTTTTACGAAAAAGAAGAGAATACACCTCGTACACCAAAGTTTTCTCGGACTCAAGAACCTTCATGACAGCTTGTAGTGAACTTGATGTCTCGTGAATGAAAGTCATCTTGATGAGAAGTTCCTGTGAAGACTCGGGATCCGAGACAAGCACTTTGAGTTTCCTGCACTTCTCGCTAACTGCATCACTACTTTTCAGAAAGGACAAAATTGGGCGCCAGTGATGCAACACCATCAGCGAGTGCCTCGTAAAAAGAAAACCACCACGAGGGGCTCACAGTGGAGAGGAACTTCAGTTCAAGACTTATGGACTGACAAAGCACGTTGAACTTACGCCGTATCTCTCGCGAACTTTTCAGGAGGGCAGGGAAGTGGACGACAAAGTCCTGAACAGCCCCGAACTCAACCAGTTTCATGCCTTCGTTGAGAGTGACGTTGAGAAGATGACAAGGGTCCTTAAAGTACGGTGCTATAAAGTCAGGTTGAGAGAGCTGAAGGTCTCTGTGCAGCCTATGCATGTACGACGCCGAGTCTGAAGAAAGGACGCACAGATTGCGAAAACGCTTCCGAAGCTTCCCTAGAACTTCTTGAACAAGCACCCCAACGGCAACGGCGTTGCACTGCTGGAGCACTTGGAGATCTGCCATAAAATTCTTTCGTTGGAGCTCAAAATCAAAGAATGTTACGAGCACGACAACCGCTGGTCGGCCACGGAGTTCTGGCGTCTCATCGACTATGAGAGAAATAGGATGATTTTTTCACTGTTGCTGAACCGCAGACAAATCCCTTGCGAATACGTCGGGTAAGTACTTGCGGTACATCATGGCAGCAGACGGCATTGTACGTGCTGCGGGACACATATCTCGGAAGAGTTCTCCAAGGGGTCTATCAGTCTTCTTGAGAGAGATGCCAGCCTTGCAGAGAGCTCTGCAAAATCCGTGCGCCACGTCGTCGGCATCATCTTTCTTCCTTGAGACACGTGTGATGCATTCCTTCAAAGAGCTTTAATAGGGTACCTGAGCACTCTCGGCTGAAACGAGTAAGAATTACAAACTATAGAAACGTTTCAAGACACGGCCTGCTCTCATAAAAGTGAGACATTGCACTAGTCTTTCTCACTGTAAACGAAATGGAGACATAGGAAAAACTTAGTTACTTGGATCAAGACGTGGTTTCTTGAGCTGGACGTGACGGTTGGATGTTATGTGCTCGGTGATCCTTGTAGCCCCTTTTCCATCTTTGAGGCTTACCGTGATTCTGCAGTACTTGCAGACCATGGACAAAGGGTCCGTACATGTGTCGAAGTCTGGATACTCCTTAGCGTAGTCACCCAGAGCTTTCCGTTTGCGTCCCATCCTGGTGGCCTTCTACTCTGCATGACGACGATACTTGAAGTGTTCAACGAAGGGAAGCAAGTCTCACGTTGAGAAAACCCGCAGACCCGGGACGGACGTGCCTTCTCAAACACGTCTGCAAATTCTAGAGCGCAGCTCTTAGGCGCCCGTTTCCGGCTTGAGCGGCGTCGGCGTAACCAAGGTCATCTCAAGGTCACGGGACCCCCAAGGTCACCTCAAGGTCACGTGACCCCCCCCTAAGGTCACCTCAAGGTCACGTGACCCCTCCCAAGGTCACGTGACCTGGAGGGGTCACGTGACCCCTCCAAGTCGCGTGACTCCCCGAGGTCACGTTACCCCTCCCAAGGTCACCTCAAGGTCACGTGACCCCCAAGGCCACCCCAGGTCACGTGACCCCCAAGGTCACGTGACCTCCCCTCCCCGAAGTCACGTGACTCCCCCTTCCCGAGGTCACGTGACCCCCCGGAGCATATTAAAGAATGAGGGGAGGAGGAGGAGAAGGAGGAGGGGTCTACCCTCCCCTCAGTACCCTTCACTCCTCCTCCTCAAGAGCTGCGCTCCAATTCGGCGTTACAGGGTGTTGTAAACGGCTTTCACTTTTTTTACAGAACGGCCCTTTTATGTACAGCGAAAAACCCGCATGCCAACAAAATCCTTTTTCCGTTTCTCCAAAAACCCATGGAAACTAAACAGATAACAATCAACGCACCTCAGTTCTCAAAAGTCAGTAGCCCTGTACGACACGGATGTTGGCAGTGTCTTCCAGGAACCACAGCAACCTCTGAATACATGGTTTGCACCGACATCACTTGGCCAGACGCAATGGGGAAAGGGCGCGTGAGAGCGTAGGCTCCACTGCGTTAATTTTTCCACAAAAGGGAGCCATGGGAGACACCATGGGGAGAGAGGAGGGCGGACTGACGCCACGTGCAAGCCATGTATAGACACTGGAAGAATGCAGGATCCACGAGATAACACGTTTGACGAACTTTACGGGGAAAGGGGTTCGCTAGGTCGGAAAGATGCAACGACTGGTGTTTTTCGGTTTTAACCAGGGCGAAAATATCTAACCACTGGTGTTTTTCGGTTTTAACCGGTTTTGTATTTTCGTCACCGACGGATGTTTATCGTTGTTTTTTGGTTAAAACCGGAAAATACACACTCTACTTATAACTTATCCTGGAAAATCCACACTGATCACATATTTGCTAAAGCCTCTTCCATGCTAGGATACCTAGAACGAAACTTTCCTTTAGCTTCCGTATCACTTAGAGGGAACTGACAGGGTATTTATGCTCGCTGAGGTTTTTAGTTGTACATGACATATGAGAGCCCAACTACCCAGAACAGAATTTGCGGCTCGAAATTCGGTTTCTTTTCGCCCGAGTATGAGTCAAGCTCGCTCTCTTTCCCGTGGTCACAGGCCATTTTCTAAGGTTTCAACGTGACCACCAAGTTCAATCAAAGTCGTGGGTCATTGAAGGCACACAGTCAATATTAAAAATAGAAAAAAAACATGAAACCCATTTTTTTGTGGCTTCCAAAAAGCTGCAAATACATTGATTGAAAAAAAAAAAAAAAAAAAGTAGCACAGACAACCGGAAGCATTCTGTGCGTCAACATGGCGTCGTTTCGCGTATCTTGGGACTAACGGATGGCAGTGGACGACGGTGGTGGGACCTCTACTTCAGAACTGATGTTCACGGTGCCGGCGAATTCTGCTTCCTTCAATAGAGAAATTTTGGACCGATCAAAAGAACTGATATTCGTCCCGTACGAGACGCCCGACCAGCAAGCCGATTGCACGAAGACGTCGCTGAGCTGTCGTCCCTTCACGTGGCTGAAGTCATCGCTCGCTCAAACGTCAAGCACAAAGTGCGTACTTGGAGTTGAATACGCACGCGCGCGGTTTCTTTACTAGGTGCGAATGTGGCCAATACGTGGTGCTGCCCGACTTAGAGCCGGGAGTGCATGTATTGAAAGCAAATCGGCAGCAAAATTCCGACATACAGTCTACCAGCTCCATTACTACGCTTGAAAGAGTCAGTGGAAAGACGTCCGCTTCATACGCAGCGGGCACGGGTTCGATCCCTGGTGTGGGTGTACCGTTTTTTTTTGTCAAGCATTTTGCGATGTTCACATTTCTTTTTTAACAATCATCCCTGAAAAAAAACTTGTTGTGGACGATACGTCGCTGAACTAAATCGTATGGGATTCCATTTTTGACACCTGCGAACTCAGTGTAGTTCCGCAGCAGTTTTTGAGGCTTCCTGGGGTTCCGTGAGGCTAAAAAGTTTGAGAACCCTTGTCATAGAGGAGCCCTCTGTTGTTATCAAAGATGCACTTATTTAGCGATGCAATCACTTTTTTATTTTCAAATGATGTGCTAACAGGTGTTAGTATCTGCTCCAAAAGCGTCAGTGAGCGTTCCAAAACAATATCTTGCCTCCTAGAGAACAAAAGATCAAATGCCGCTTCCCTCATTGATTGCACAACTGTACGTGCGATGGTGGTTTTCAATGCAGGCACGGTGGCCTGCCCCGTTTGCAACATTGCAGAGTTCCCGAGCATGCACGCGGCCTTCTGCCACTACGAGTCACAGGAACACAGGAAAAACAAGCTGATGGCGGCGTGCGGCATCTCGGCTGCGCCTGTGGTTCCCGTTTCTGCCACATTGCAGGTGGCGGCGTCACTGCCACGGCCTCCCCTGCTCACGCCGAAGCTCCCAAGCTCCGTGCTGGTCTGCAGAGCCGACGAGGACTTTGGTGAATTCTGCGAGAAGCACGGTTTCTTCAAGTCCGACAACTAGAAACTTTGGTGACAAAAAATGGCTGCATTGTTGGATTCGGTGCAATTGGTTATGATGTCAACGTTGGTGCTATAATCTCTTGTGGGTTAAACAAGCCCTTCCCATAAAGATCTCTGCTTGCCATGATTGGTGATTTCCTTCCCTCCAAGGTTTGCTCTGCTTAAAGGCCGACTACCACTTCGCGCTTTTCACTTTTCCCTCGCTTCCTCCTCACCCCTCCTTCTACCCTTCCCACCGTTGCCTGCTTCCCCCTTGTCCCCTAACCCAGAGCCCTACCCCTGCTCCCATAATCCCACAGTGGCTAAGCCATAGACTCTAGCTAGAAAAAAAAAAGGGGGATTACGATACAAAAGAGTAGCCCCAACATGATTTACAAGCGGCATTGAGTCTGTGAGTTGCAATGCAGTTGGCGTCAGTGCAGGTTTTTAGTCAGCATGCCGTGCGCTGGTATTTCTTTAAATGTTCCCCTTGGCGTTTTTTTTCTTTCTTTTTCTCGGGGGGGAGGGGGGGGGGGACATTGCTAAGTATGATTGGAAGCGGTGCTTTGTTTTTTAGTGCTTTGTTTTGTTTTATCGAGGAGGTATCCACGAGTTTGGAAAATGCTGTCTGCGCATGCACAGCCCCACGCAGACGCTGTTTGGAAAGTTGCGAGTATGAAAACACGTGATTGCGTGTTCGAGCGAAATAAGCCACGGCCTCCCAAGAGGGGGATTTGGATCCCGTTTCCTAGATGCAGTGGCCTGTGAGTGATTGAGTTCCCTCACTGTATCCTTTGTACACATTGTGGCTTATCTTCACCTTATCTTTCGCTCCGAAGTTTGTACAAAGAAGCTTCTTTACCCTTTCTTCCTCGTGGCCCTGAAATTTTCATACCGGTGCATTCCGACCCAGGCTTCTGACAGGGGGCAGCAGTTATTTAAAAACAAACGTCCATTTACATTGATTGCAAATTGCGCTGATCAAAGAAGCACCCAGCGAAGACATAACCGCGCAGTGCAAGGAACAAACTTTGTTCTCGTTTCCTGGTCCTGGAAGGTTCTTTCGAAGACGTGGGAGGTAAGCCTTGCAGGTTTGGTAGTCCGCCTTTTAGTGGAAAGCGTGGAGGGCCTTATGGCAGGAGCTTTTCCTGTATTTTCTTGACCTGCAACAGTATATGGAGGTGGGGGCTGCTTGTTGAAGTTAGAAAGGTGAAAGAGATCCTTGTCTCGGTGCACTCGCTAGCTTCCACGTGCCACAGGCTCGGTTAGTTTTAAGGCAGCCAAAGTACATGTTTCAAGGAATGAAATTATGCAGACGAGATATGCAAAATTAGTTTAGCGTATAGAAAAAATAAATAGGCTGCACATCATACATTAAAATGAATAAGATTGTCGCGAGTGTTTTCGCTTTTACATATTTGTAGCAACAAAACTCGGCACAAAAATAGGCGGCCGAGATGTAACATTTCTCCTTGCTCCGCCGAAGAACTTTCCTGGAAAGAAATTAATTTGATTGAATTTAGGAAGCAGCTTTTTTTATTACAGAAGGGGGGCTATTACATATATATATATATTTTTAGACAAATGCAAATACCTATTTTGATAGACTTGTTCGATTTAAGATTACCTACCTTCTATCTTCTTTGCTAAGGACATTTGTGGCAGGACATGTTCAGCAGCTAAAAGAGTACTCGTGGCACTGAGTCTCTGGGACAATCCCCTTCCAAGTGGCGCGAGAAAAGAACGCTCAGCAAAAAAGCAGTGAGAGTGCAGGCAAGCTGGTAGAGTTTATCGTGATGCTTTGTTACCCGAGACTAGGGTATGAAGACCGCCCTTTATAGCGGAGCGAGACCTCGAAAGAGATGCAATGTTCTGCAAATAAAACTATTTTGCTTTGTATTTACTGCTGTGGCTGGTTCCTCACTTCAGCTTGAAAGCTTCGAGCCGTGGATGGTTTTAAGCTTCCGGGAATGCTCGACGAGTTGTCTTTTTGCAGGTTTATGTGCACGGGTGACGGGATCGTTGAGGGGGCTCAATAAATATGCCCGATAAGTTTAAGTTGCTCGTACAGATATGTATCTACCATGAAATACTGAGCACCCGCCCATTCCACGATGAGCGCCCACTCCTCATTTTTTGTAACTTTCAGCAAACACGCAAAGGACCTACCTTTACATATTGTCGACCTAAGAAGTGCCCATCCCCCAGTTTTACGGGATTATCTCCAAAGTTTGGGTGGGTGCTTGCTCAGGATTTTTGGGAGGTGCCTGAATATTCTCGGAGACAGTTGGATGCCTCGAAAAGTATGTTTGCTTCCCAGATCTCGGGCAGGCGGTTAATATGTGCCCACCTGGTTTCGATTGAGTTGCCTTTATTGCTTTGTCAGATCACTGGGACTTTTGGTCCGTCTCAAAAGTTTGGGAGACTCTTTCACTGTGGACCTTGTGGGAAACTTGAGTATGAATGTTTCTAACACTAATGCTTTTGTCTGCTCGTGTGATGAATGTTAAAATATAAAATCTGAAATCAATTGAGTAAGCTTCCAACAACCATTGTTTTCAGTCTGCTAAAGAGACGTGGAAAGTAGCTGTAGACCGCTAGCTCACGAGGATTGAAGTTACCAAAATTGCACCCAAGATATAGTTGCAGCTACCTGCATCCTTGCATTTTTCTTCAGTGGGCACCTACATATTTGTGACGTTTGACACCACCCGTTTTGCTACAGCCACTGTAAGCAAGCCTTAGAAACTGTGCTGAGGACCAGTCTCGAGGGCCGGAAAGAGCCTAAATCATCATTTAAATGGAAAAATTTTAACTAGAGCATGAATTAAAAAAACAAAATGCGAGCTGGATAACTACATATACTTAATTTTTAAGTGGAATATTTTATTATTCATGACATTACAAAATAATTGTGACCCCGAAAACTCGCTCGTCATATATCAAAGTGCATGAGAACTTTGGCATATTTACACAAGGCAGGAGACTAATAAAAATGGTAAATCCGATGAGATCACTAGGCAACTAGAAGGAATTTTTTCATAGCTACGCTTACATGAAGGAGGGAACTATACAAATGGCAGTTCTAGTGACGACAACGTACAATAAATAACATGGTGAGAGAACCGGCGTTTTGGTGCAGTTTTCTAGACGTGCAAATAGTGGATTTTGAGTTTGAACCAAATAGTGGTTTTGACCGAATATTTTCTAATCGAATATCGAATGGTTTCTTCAAGCTTTACACTACTGCGCCATGCCTAAACGAAAGCCCCTCTGAACTCTTAAAGGTTGTTCCCAAGCCTCTCCAAGTATATGCTAAGTTAATTTTAATCTAGCTATATTTATTGACTGGGCCCACGTTCTGCGTTACGCTGCGTTCGCTGCGCTAAACCTTAAAGTATAACAGAGTCTTAACACAGGCTCTTGCATTATATAGCCAGTAATTTAGAAACTTTTACTGTACACCTCGAAGCGTTGATCGCAGCAGGTTAGCCCCGTTGAGCGCTCTTCTTACCGAGCATCGGTGCACTGCGGAGAAGCAACAGCCACGGAAGCGAGTTCCGCAGGTGTTGCTTCTCTGCAGTGCACCAGTGCTGGGTAGGAAGCGCGCTAAACGGGGCTAATTCGCCGCGGTCGACACTTCGAGAAATACGAATATCAGAGATCACCTCGAAGCGAATATCGAATAGCGTATTATTTAAAACTACTATTCGAATATTCGCACATTACTACAGTTTTCTTTCTTTTTTTTCTCTCTCTCTTTATTTTTTTTTTTTCTTTATTATAATTTTGTTTGCGTTTTTAAATTGCTTTTGGCGCCACAATCCGCGGGACGGCCGGAACACTTCCGCGGGCCAAATCTGTCTCGCGGGCCGGGGTTCGCGTACGTAGAATGTTTTATCGTAACAGGAGTATAATTGCGCCCTAATGCGTCTACTTCTTTTCCCCACCGGAGACCGGATAACGCCTTTACATGCCGCTATCTGCAAACCTGTGCCTCCAACGTGATCTTTCCGGCAGGCCGATAAACGGAGTCGTCTGGCAACGCGCTATCTTTCTCTCTTCCCTCTGTTCTTTCCTTTCCCGTGCACCCCCTCGGCTGCCCTCGCGCTCAAAACACTCAAAATGCCATTGTATGATCGTATCCCGTTGTGTTGGCCGTGTGACCACCGTCGATTAGACGGATAGGCTATCCGTGGCCAAGCCCCCAAGCTGATACGACGGACTCTCCCGATCCCGATGGTAGTTTCTCGCCAGACAGCTTTCGCCTGACCACAACTCGTCGGATCCGAGCAACCGTGCGTCGTCCGCGCTTCAAGATGACGGGCACCGCATCCGCACCATGGGGCATCCGGGTGATGGAACGTCTACTCGGTCCGTGCTGTAGCAACCCTAATCGCCGCACATCCTACTACAGAGCCTTCGTCCTTGTCGCCACTTTCCTCGCCTACACCTGCTACCACATGACACGGCGGCCGCTCAGTATCGTCAAGTCGGTGCTGAACGAAGACTGCCGTTTCGTCGCGCCCGACCCATCGATCATCGTCACCCAGAACACGAGCAGGACTTGGTGCGACTGGGCCCCTTTTGTGGGCGACGAGGCGCCACGCCTTTATTCGTACCTGGACTCGAGCTACCTTTTCGCGTACGCGATCTGCATGTTTGTGAGCGGATTTGTCGCCGAACGGATGCACCTCCGCTACTTTCTGGCGCTGGGACTGCTGATGAGCGCCCTGACGACGCATCTCTTCGGGCTGGGCTACAGTCTGAAGATCCACAACTTCGGCTACTACTTCGTGGTGCAGCTCATCGGCGGCGCCTTCCAGAGCACGGGTTGGCCGAGCGTCGTCACCTGCGTCGGCAACTGGTTCGGCAAATCCAAGCGGGGACTGATCTTCGGCGTGTGGAACGCGCACACTTCGGTGGGTAACATCGTGGGCGCGTATGTCGCCGGGGTGTTTGTCTCCTCCAACTGGGGTCTGTCGTTCGTGGTCCCGGCGGCCATATGCGGCTTCGTAGGCGTCCTGGTTGCACTCTTTCTCACGCCGTATCCAGAGGAAGTGAACTGTGATCCGCCGCGCCGAAGTTCCACGTCCCTGCAGGCGTCTTTGTCTTCCACCGTTGCCACTGCCCCCATCGCGGTCGAGGCTGAAGAGGAACCGCGGACGGATTCCGACGAGTCGAGTCTCCTCCTTCCCGAAGAGGAGCAGCAGTACCTGCTCGAACGGAAGCTGAAGCGGGAAAGCGACAAGAAGGCCGTCACGTTCATCCAGGCTCTGTGCATACCAGGAGTCATCGACTTCTCTCTGGCGCTGTTTTTTGCAAAGCTGGTCAGCTACACTTTCCTCTTCTGGCTGCCCTTCTACATCCACGCATCGACGACCTTTGACTCTGCCCACTCTGCATTCCTTTCGACCCTGTTCGACTTCGGCGGCATTGCAGGAGGCATCCTGGCCGGTTACTTGTCGGATCGGACAGGGGCTAGTGCCCTCATCTGTGGATTGTTCCTCACCGCGGCGATCCCAATGATGTTCATCTATGAGGTCTTTGGAAGTTGGAGCCTCGGTCTGAACATGTTCCTCCAGTTCCTGGCTGGCCTGTTCATCAACGGACCGTACGCCCTCATCACCACAGCTGTCTCAGCTGAACTGGGGACCCATCTCAGTGTGTCGGGCAATGCCAAGGCCTTGGCGACTGTGACGGCCATTATAGATGGTACCGGGTCCATAGGTGCAGCCGTGGGGCCCCTCATAGCGGGGCTGATTGTGTCATATGGTTGGAACACTGTCTTCTATATGGTGATGATTGCGGACCTGCTTGCCACAATCTGCCTTCTGAGGGTGATCAAGCAGGAAGTGGTACGCCTCCGAACGAGACGAGTAATGTCACTGCAATAATGATTGACCTTCCGCTGAGTGCCTCTTGAAGATGTCTTCAGATGCTTTAACTTAAAAGGATTCTAGGTATTTCTATGTTGAGGTGTCCTACTGTAGAGTGATTATGACTACAACCAGAAATTGTTGTGAATATTACTGACTGACCTTGACAACAGCAATTACTGAGGTAACCTAGCCCCACTGCATTGGAAGTAAGTCAGCTTTTGTTTTTTTATCTGAACATGCAAGACCCTTAGATTCTCTAGTGTTAGTGACTAGTGATGGATCTATTTTTTTTTCATAAGTGTTGCTCTCAAAATACTGCTTGGCATACCAGAATGTTTCATGTGTGCAAGACTAATAGTAGGGCTAGTCCCATGGCTATTACATTTGACTTCAGCGTACACAATTCACTTGATGGTGCATTATAGGCTGCCAGTTATCTCGAGTTTATTTTAGCAAATCGGAGAGGTCAGTCAATTGTTGTAGCAGTGTACTTATATGTATTTTTTTATTTTCATAGAGGATCTGAGTGAACAGATGAATTTTTTCGTTTTGTTTCTGAGTTGCTAAAATTCAATTGCCATGCAACTTTTGCTCAAGATATCTGCCTGCCATGGTGGGTGATGTGTACAGTTATACAAAGGGAAGTATGAAGAGTCCTCATCTTGTTAAATATATGTGCCTTTGAATATCATACATTTATGTTTACATCGACAAGAAGGCTGTGATGGATGGATCAATCTCGGCATGTACATATAGACAAACTTACCTGTGCACCTCTATCTTGTATCTGTTTGAGGGAATGAAGGGTGCAGTTTTCTAGTAGGATACCTCATTTTTTTAGGTGTTTTTCTTAGGGACAAGCTCATAGTTTGACAACATTTGCACAGCATCAATGTTTGTGTATTGTTCACAATCACAGTGCTGATCTGTCCCTTTACTTATGGTGGACAAGTTTGTCTGCCTGCTATATTGTACATTAAATGGTTGTGCCATTGAAACTATTCCTATTTTTGTACATTAAATGGTTGTGCCATTGAAACTATTCGTATTTTTGTAAATAAACATTTTTCACATGAGGCATTAACACATTTTTGTAGTGAAATGCAATAGAGTCCTGTTTTGGCACTTTGCTACATAGGCCAAATGAATCGAACTCAGTTTAAACCCCTTGCAAAAAATTAACTTGCAGTCTATGACGGTTCTCTCTGTTACAAAGGGGCCAAAAACATTATGCACTTCTTTGTGAAAACATTGAAATATCTTGTATCAACCAAACTGAGCTCAGAGTTTAATTTCATATCTGAGCAACAAGAAAAAAAAAGCTTAATTCGATTTGATAAATTAGAATAAGAATGTGGTTCGAGTAACCTCCTGTCTCCTCTGTTTTTTTATGCTTTATACATCAAATGTTCTAATTACATATTACCAAAATTGTTGTCTTTAAATAGGCAAAACAAACAAAACATGGCCAACCATAGCAGTATTTTAATTTTAATCTATACCTTTTGATTGAGGAGGTCCTTCAATATTTTTACAAAGCATCAATTTTGGTAGGCCAGGTTTTGCAAATGTAGCCCACGTCACCCTGCCGAACAATGCTGAGTCGCAAACGACGCATGCGTAGCGTTTGATATTCTTCAGAAGAGAGCTGCTGCGCATGCTCATGAGGCGCATGAGGCATTTCAAGGCCCGTGTATAAAGATGGCAGCGCGTTTCAGTCGGCACACAGTGAGACGTGCAGCTGCGCGCGAGTTCTCCAGTTATTCATTGAAAGCACGTCAACTGTTTAGCACTTGGAAGAAAAGGACAGCTGGCGACTCCGTTCCTGACTGGAGCAGCTGCTGTAGAGAAGTTTGGACTCGGCTGTTGCAGACGGCGTATTTCAAAAAACCTGCAAGCTGGTGTCGGACTGGTTTGCAAAGGTAAACACTTGTAAGCGGTAAGGTACAAGCAACCCATTAAGGCCTCAACACCCCGAAAGCACCAGACCAAGGAGTAAACTAAATGCACAAAACACAGGTTGTTGTGTGTGTTGAATGCATTTTTCATTTTCGTTGTGGGACAGGATCGATATTCCTGGCGATGGAAAGTTTACAGGTTTACCAACAAGTTCCTCTCTCTCTCTCTCTCTTGACTGTTAATTATAAAATCAAAGTTATTTTTTTATTATTTTGGTTCTCCACTAAAAGCTGGAAACTTAATACAAAGTTATTTTTAATCTTTTTTTTTAAGGGGGGAGCAAGTTTTACATTTTAGTTCAAGCAAACTGTAAAAGACATTCACGTTCCACACATCACTGGATAGAGGAAGCTAAAAAGTTCTACGGTCCTTAAGGTTTTTTGCACTCCACATGAGCACTATGTATTGCGTGACAATTCGATAGTTTATCTTTCGAAATAAGGGAAGGCATCAAACACGAGGACGGACAGGTCGTTTTCCCGTTACCATCAAACTCTCCATTCCAAGCATAGTCTATTTCTTGCCACGTATACGAATTAACTGGCCCCTTGTTAGTGAATTCACAGCTTTTCAATCATTCGATGTTTCAGATCGTGCCAGGCGGGCTTTTAAAAACTCTGAACCCTCCTACATACTCAGTGATGTGCGGGATTCAGGAACACGCTGCGACATTGATCTTTGTACTCTGATTAGTTATCTTACCATGCTTATCAATCTAACCATATTATGCTCGCTGTCCATAGAAAAAAAAGTTCAAAGCCACGTCTCCTTGGAATCGCGACAGCACAGAGGTGAGCCGTTATCGCTTTGTTGACAGGCGATAAAGCCATGGCGAAAAGCCTCTCTCGCCAGATGCTGGAGATCAAAAGCTGCAAGTGCTCGAAGTACAAAGGGCCCGTTGGCACAGTCCCACCTAATCTGTTTCACCGGCTTTTGCGAACACGGATCGAAATATAGGCGGCGCTCTGACCCGTTTGTTTCCCCACACCTCGCTGTTCTATGCAGATGCCCACAGGCCTTATGGGCATGTCCATAGGCGTAGACTTCGGGGGGGCATCGGGGCTCGTGCCTCCCCCCCCCCCCCTCCTGGTGAGATCCGGGAGGGGCAGAGCCCCCTTCCCCCCCCCCCCCCCCCCTTCCCCCCCCGCCTCCCCTCCCGGTCCCGGGCTAGCTGTGATCCTTACCGAGACGCTGTTTACGTGCCATGTACCGATCGAGCTTCTATAGTAGTGGCATGTAAACAAAATGACGCCCAGGTTGCCTTTATTTACAAAATACATGGGAAATTGAATCCCAGCGTGCTTTCGTTAGCTTCAATCTCCAGTTCTGGCGAAAAGGTAACGCGCAGCACCCACCCCCCCCCCCCCCCCCCCCCTCCCCCGAAAATGGAAAGTTTACGCCGCTGGGCATGTCCATGCCATCTTCTACAACAGAGCGCGGGGCACAGTCCAATGTAAGAAATACTAACAATCGACGAAGTGGATCTACCTTAAAAGCAGTTGTCAGAGGATCCGAACTTGACCCACTTGGGCTTTTGTGCTGAGCTGGGCAGAATGCATGCTGCATTGTTCATGCAGTCCGGAGTGGTAACAGAAGAGCCCCTCGTCCCCCTCGCCGGAGAACACGAACTCCAGCCGAATGCTGACGCCGCGTTCGGTTATGTCGGCCGAGCGCTGAGTCATTGCATTTGTTGTCCCCACCCGTGTAGTTCCAAAGTTAACCGCTTGGGGCGTCACGGTCGCTCCTCCTCCCGAATAGAATGTACAGTGCGCGACACTGTTAGCGCGAACAAGCAATAGCCAGTTTTTCCAGTTTTTCTCTTTGAAACCAAGGGATGTCATCCAAGTTATTATTGTCACGGACAGAGCTCATTTAGTTCTATAATGTAAGCGATAAAATTTTGTGCTCCCTAATGCCATCTAGAAGTAAAATACGAAAAGGCGCCGATGTTGTGTTCGCGCTAACAGTGTCGCGATGTGTACGCTGTGGCTAGCGTTACGTCCGGACGGAGCACTGCCCCCCGCCCTCCTCTCTCTCCCCCCGTGAACCTAGGGAAGGCGGAGATTTGGACGTAACTTGGGTTACGTCGGACGTAACGCTGACACTTCGAACATTTTTTTAAGGAGCGCGTTGGTATTGCATACAGTTTTTTTACAGAAGAGTTCTTAAATTAGGACTTTTTTAAATAAAAAAATGACTTCTTAAGTTAAGAATACTAGAGCGTAGTGTGTTCAGAAATGCTAATAACTACGAGCTCTTTTTCTAAATCTTGCCGAAACATCGAGGTATCCGGTAACGGTCTTTGGGTCTAAGAATACGAGGAGGTACATATAGAACTTTAAATTGACTATCCCAAAAATGCCCATGATCAACAGTTTTCCTCAATAGCGAGTTAAAATCAGGCAAATGCAACGCTTTAAATGTGTCAATGTCATTTCCAAGGCATAAATAATACGAAATGTTCGTTAACAAAGAACGCAGAATATAATTAATTCGATATTGCCAACGGAGAGCACAATGACCATATACGGTAATGCCGTAACGGAGCACACTGTAAACTAGAGCATGTACAAGAATTTTTCGAACAGATAGTGCCATAAAATATCTAGCGTGTACAATGAACAAGACACTGCACGAAGTTTCTTACATACATGAGAAGGATGAGAGTTCCAGGTTATGTCACTGTCAAAGAATAAGCCAAGATATTTTATACAAGATGTATGCTGTATAGGCTCACATGTACCTAATGAGCATCCAGACGTATGTAACCGTAAAAAAGAGGTCATACTAACTTTTTCAAAGGGTTGTGGAAACATATAAGTTTCGTTTTGAATGTATTAACTTTAATTAAATTAGCTTCACAGCCTATAGTCCATAGTTTTAATTTCCGCAGTTTGTAAATACGAAAAGGCATCTGAATAATTGGACGCTCCAGGTAAAATAACGGTATCGTCAACATATTAAAGGGATACTACAACGAAATTCCGGCGCTCATATTTTGGTCTATATGTGTTCAAAAGAGCAGTATCACATGGAACATACCAATATCTTGTTAAAAATGCCTCGAAAAGGAATTTTAAAACGAATTAAACGATTAGCAAAGAGCACCTGGTGGATGTCGCTAACGCCTCGTTTGTAATGCTCGTCTAGGAACCTTGACAGCTAGTGACGGAGGTTGTCTCGTCTCCGGCCACGACGAGAGAAGAGAGGCAGGAGGAGCTCCCCTCTTCCCGAGAATCCTTTTTGTGTGTCGCAGAAGTCGCTATTGTCCCCCTAGAAGATTATAGAAGATTAACCCGTCACTCAAAATTCGTACAAAAGCAGCCGCTTCGGTGGCTGGAACGACTAGGCCATCCTCTCGACGTCAGCCTCGCCGTAGCTTTGCTCGTCTTGAGACGACCTACGTCACGATTGCGTCGGATGTCACGTGCTCTTAGCTGGGCCTTCTCCGAGCGCTTGCCAGAGTGGGCCGTTTATAACAAAAAATACAGCCACCAGAACCAAAATACAAACGTGCGATTGTCATTTACGGATATTGTGGATCATATTCAACCTATTTTTGAACACGACGGGAATATTTCAAATTTCGTTGAAGTA
Source organism: Ixodes scapularis (assembly GCF_016920785.2). Taxonomy (NCBI): domain Eukaryota; kingdom Metazoa; phylum Arthropoda; class Arachnida; order Ixodida; family Ixodidae; genus Ixodes; species Ixodes scapularis. The sequence continues at coordinate 34,641,256 of NW_024609838.1, read as the reverse complement.
TCCCTTTAAAATAGTGAAATTGGTGCCACAATGGAGAGGTCATTAACATAAAGATTATATAATAGTGGACTTAAGACCGAGCCCTGGGTGATACCAACTTTGATTGAAAAGAATCCGCTTTGATACCCTCCCAATGAGACACATTGGCACCTATCCTGTAGAAGGCCTAACTTTGAAAGCTTTCCCAGGCAGCACGCCGACACTGGGCCAGCGTCGGGGGAATACTGCGCGCAATATTGGTCCAGTTTCATGTTTGGCACCACGGCCCAGTATCGGGTCACTATCGGTTAACGATCGTTCTAAAAATTTGCCAGAATCGGCGATACCATTCGAGTTCTGAGCAGAGATGGGCGAATATGGCCGCGCCTCTGCGACGTCAGCGGGCTTGGGTCAAGCCAATGTTACTAGAACCGATCAGTAGGGAAATTGCCATAAAGCCTGCTTTGAAAAAGTGGCACCGATCCGTACTCGAGAACTGAGCTAGTAGCGATCGCAACGCCGCCATTTCTCCCCCACCGGCCACTTGAGGAACTGCACGTAACTTCTATTTCGATACGGTGGAAAGGGCTTCAAGGGTGCCACGCCCGACTCCCAAGCGGACGAAGTTAAGATGCGCCTAGGTCGGGACGCGCTACCTGAAATCACTGCTGAGACATGGTTGCATAAAAATAATACTAATAGTGCCGCAAACCTTGTAAACTAAAGATTTTACAAAACATCACGCCCCCCCCCCCCCCCCGTTTTGTACTAATCTCCAATAGAAGTTGCGACAAGAAGAGTTTTTCCGTTTGTTTGTGCGGAAAAACCCAGTTCCAGCCGCTGATTGCCCGGCGTGCGCTCAGCGAGGCCCGTGGCAACGGCGGCGGCCGCCGCGATTGGCCGGCGCGATTGACCGATTCAGTGTCGTTTTAGAAACGGTCAAGAATCCCTAATACCAGCCGATATAGCCGGTGCAGACCCGACAAATTACCGGAAAACGGCGCTGGATACTGGATATCAGCGTGGCGTTGGCCGACCCAAGTGATGTTCCGCCGACATCGGCCACATCGCGGTAATACTGGCCCGATCTTTACAATCCAGCGCCAATATAGGCAGTATCAGAATGATACTGGCCCGATTTCTCCGATCCGACGCCAATATTCGCGCAGTACTGCGTGCTGCCTGTTTGTTAACCAGTGCTTAAAGTCTCCCATAAGATGAGGGGGGCTCCCTACAAGAAGGAGGGGGAGGGGGGAGGGGTTTCGACGTGATGTAAGTACTAGATGGAGATAGAATAAACCTCACTGGCTGACTTTGCATACGCTTAGCTGCAACCCTCAAATCGCTAATCCCCAAATGTCGCATCAATGAAAACAAGCTATTTTATTGCAAGATATGATTTTGATTTCACTAACGCTGGGGCAATGGAGGAGGGTCTCGGGCCATCCGTTAAAATCAGGGGGGGGGGTGGGGGGGGGGGGGTCCGAGACCCCCTGAGACCCCCCAAACTTTAAGCCCTGTTTAACAAAATGTGATGGCTAACTTTATCAAATGCCTTGCTGACATCAATTGGAACGGCGCGCAGGCAACTTGATTCCGTTCAAAAGTTAAATTGAGCATGTCAGAAAGGTCCTCGAAGAGCGTTTGAGTACCTCGGTCTTGTGTGAAGTCGTACTGATAAGGAGATAGTAAACTGTGTTTGTCTAAAAGCTATTCATAGTTATCCACAAATGTTTTTTTCCAGTAGTTTAGCAAAACAAGACTTGACAAGGCAAGAATGGGTCGATAATTTTCTACGTCTTTTTTTTTTGTTTTTTTTGTTTTGTTTTGCGGGTTTTCCGCGTAGGCGGCAGAGGTAAAGGCGTGCTGCCTGACAAATCCTCTGCCCCCTAAAACTCGGCAGCTCAAAATAGTTACATAATAACAGATTCTACAAAAAAGTGGAGTAGCCGGCGCCATTTCAAGGCTGCCAAATTCTCCATAGCATCATCTATTCTCTTCTTCTTTAATAAAACAAGTAAAAGGAACAAAGGAAAATAAATACTACATTTATTTGGAAGAAAAATAAACCACTATAAACGTCGGTAAGTGTTGGTAATAAAAACTAAAGACAGAAACAACAAACAAAAAACCAGAATGCAATCTTATGTACTTCCAACATGTCAGCATCAACAGCAAGGTCAGGTGAAGGTATACAATGAAAACATATATCTTTGGAATTAGCTATACCTAGTGATTATGCCCTATGCGTGTAGCCGAGAGCTACAAGCTGTTCTGACCCAAAGCTGAAGATGTAGTTAGAAGAAAATTATTCCAATCATGTTGCTCCACAAGTTTATCAAAGTGACTGAAATCGACTGTCGACAAATTCCTCTCAGCACCAACATAAGTCAACGGCTTAGATATCAGGTTTAAAGAATAACAAACGAAATGATGATTAGCAAGTGAGTTTCAATGATTGCGGACTGGATTACTGCGTTCTGAACTCGTACGTTTATATGATCAATGTTAAATACCACCAGCTAGCCTAGGGTGACCACTTTCCCGCTAGTGAAATGCGGGACACGCGGGGCAGAGGAGGAGAAGGGGGGGGGGGGGGGGGTGTATTAAGACGCACACAACAAACTAAGGCTCTGTTAACACATTTATTATCCCGTACTGTTTATACACCTGCTAATTTTATTGCAGCAATTAGGCTCAAAAAAATTTCACTACCAGTGATAGATTATTTTGAACGCCAAAGATATGGTATTACATGTGCCGAAGTTGAAAACATAAAAATCGACTGTACTAGAACTCAATGATCAAATAAAAATAAGAAACAGTAAATATTTTTCTGCTCATTGTTTCCTGTCCACGCTTACTTCTATCAACATGGTCCTACACAAATTTTTAACATTATATTCTTTTTTGACTGTTGCCGTGTGGCTGCGTTCACTAAAAAAAAAAAAAAAGAAAATCCACAGCAAACCTTTTGCATTGGCATGGTGCTACATAAATGTTTAACATGTTTTCTTTTTTTCGGCCGTTGCATGTGTGGCTGCCTTCACTAAAAAGAAAAAAAAAATCCACAGCAAACCTTTCGCGTTGGCATGGTGCTACACTTATTTTTAACATTATGTTCTTTTTCGACCGCTGCATGTGTGGCTGCCTTCACTAAAAAAAAATAAAGTAATCCACAGCGCACCTTTTGCATTGGCACGGCAATTTGAAAATAATTACAATATTTTATATTTAAACTTTTGGCGAGAATTGTTTCGTACAATATTTTCCCACCAAAGGCAGAGGCACAACGGCGCATGCGCGTCAGTTATGGTCACTATGGGACGAAGTATGTCAATATTAATATCGCCATTTACACATACAAGCTTTTTAGATGAAAGAGAGGACAGAGCTAGATCAAGTTCGGCCAGAAATGACCGTGCATTGCAGCATGGGGGACGATAAATTAAGAGAAGGACCAGGGGTAACGAAGGTTTCAGATAGGCTGAATATGATACAATATCCGTAAATGACAATTGCACGTTTGTGTTTTGAGCCTGATGGGTGTATTTCTTGTTATAAACGGCCCACTCTGGCAAGCGCCCGGAGAGCCGCCAGCGGAGAGCACGTCACATCCGGCACAATCGTGACGTAGTCTGTCCCGGGATGAGCAAAGCTGCGGCGAGGCTGACGTCGTCAGGATGCCCTACTTGTTCCAGCCACCGAAGTGATCGAAGCACACCTGCGATCGGGCCACCGCAATTAACCGCAAAGCTGCTTTGGTGTTAATTTTAAGTGACGATTTAATCTTCTATAATCTTGTAGAGGGACAATTGCGACATCTGAGTCATACAACAGAGAGTCCCGCTGAGTGGGGGAGTTCCTCATCTTCTCTTGTGCTGGCCGTAGATCTGTCGGGATGACGTCAGGTTCAAAGCATCTATAGTTCTAGGCGAGACAGCTTTTGTCGCTACTTGTCAAGGTTCCTAGACGAGCATTAAGGCGCGTTCACACTCTTGCAGCCGAGTACGACCGAGAAAGACTTCTTGGGACCGGATGCACTGAGCGGAGCTGGTCCTAAGAGATCGCAAGAGGCTTAAAAACCGGTTTGGTCTCTCTCGGTCGCACTCGGTTGCAAGAGTGTGAACGGGCCTTTATAAACGAGGCTTTAGCGACAACCACCTGGTGCTCTTTGCTGATCGTTTATAACGTTTTAGGATTCCTTTTCGTGTCTTTTTTTAACAAGATATGGTGTGTCCGATGCGATACTGCTTCTTTGAACAAGTATAAACCAAAAAATAAGTGCCGAAATTTCGTTGTCGTATCCATTTAAGTGCAGCGCAACTACTTTCGCCTCCTGGAAGGAACATGTTAACTTGGTCACCAACCAAATATATTTTATAAACACAGCACCCCCCCCCCCCCCTTTTTCCATTGGACGAGTATAAGAGAACACTTGGTAGCCTGGTATTTCATGCTCAGTAAAACAGCCTGAAGAAACGTTATTCTCGGTCAGCAGAAAAGCATCAAAACAAGAGAAAAAAGGGGAGTTTAGTGCGAGAAAATGGTTCGAGTATTTCCGAATACTTGGGATATTAACATGGGCAATTCGAAAAGCATTACCTTTGAAATTTGTGAAAAACTTGTGTACTGCTAAAAAGGAAACACAAATACGAAATTTATCACTGTCCATAATCAGACGATCCTCTCTGGACCAAGAGTACCTAAACTTTTGAAAGACCAAAATGTTTGTATTAATACACTTATAAGAAAACAATAGGCAAAATATTAACCTCAAACTTTTAATAGTTTCTCCTGCATAGCACTGAGTCTTTCTTCGGCCCTTTCATTTATTAATTTTTTTTTTTCCTGTTGGCCGATGGGCCAGTGTGGGGCAGGGGCTTTGCCAATTGCTGCACCTCTGCTGCTTTTTCCCCTGTCTCCGTCCCTTATAGCATTACAGGAGTAAATAAACGAATTGAATTGAATTGTGTGGGCTTTCGATGGCTAGTAGCGTATACTGTGTGGTCCAAGGTGGAACGGAGTCTACAAGTTCCCTTTCTCGAGCCGCGATGCTCCTTGCCCATTGCGGCATATCCATTTAATGTCATATTTCGTTCTAGTACTACTTGGTAAAGGACGAAGGATATATATCAGCAATGGCCAGAGTGGCATGGGCTTACAGCCGCATATAAAACTACGAAAATTCAGAAACCTGGAGGAAAACGAAACAATAAATAAATGGGGTGGGGGGGGGGGGGGGGGGGGTTCTTGTAAAAAGAAATGATATGGAGGGAGCAGTCCTTTCCAAAGGGTACAAGTATAGTTTCCGACTACAATAAATGACACCCGGCATCCGGAACGTTTCTTCAACCGCTAAGCAAAAATGAATGCATTGTTCGCTAGCCAGCCACACTGCCCCTGACACCCGTTACATGTGTTTACGGTTCGAAATTCTCTATAAAACAACAAAGGAAACAGGGTCACTGGACACATCTATGTGACATAAAAACAGTCCAGCTGTATGTACGTAGTGTAGTACAAGGCCGCCAAGACCTGTGAGTGCTTTATTTTTTTCTAAAACTCTTCGTCTTACGGACATATAAGAGGGGAAGGAGGGCACGCTTTCCAGGGAGACGCACTGGAACCAGGGCGTGATCACGTGACAACAAGTAGACGTATGATTGGCCCAGCGAGCACTAACTTCCCCCGCAGTGTCAGTTTAGGGGGGAACGAAGGAAATATACGGCCCCTGTGAAATACTCAATCAGGCCAAGGGAGGAATGCAGATGTATGATCTCTATAAGATACACACTGACGGTGCCCTGTCACGTGCTTTGCTGCAGTGCTCTGATTGGTTGAGACGAAGATGTTGCTACGCGTGCAGAGACACGTCGTGGGAGGCTCAACGATCGTAAACCAAGCAGCAACGCCGCAACGCTCCGTCGGCGGAAATTTAATACTTTGCTGCGCGAGTTCCTGTCGGGTGAGAGTCTGTACTTTTACGTCTGTTGCGCTGGCGCTTCTCATATCTCTCGTGTTTGGAATCTGAACCTTCACAGCTACGAAAATCTTTGCTTCTTACCTTTTTTTTTTTTTTTTTTTTTTTTTTTTTTTGTTTGGCCGTGTTTGTCAGCAAGCAGAGTCAAAAGGCAAAATTTCACAGGGTTTGAACTTCAAACTACCACGTTGTTTTGCTCTATAGGCAAGAAAATGAGAACGTGCTGGGCTATAAATTCCAACAAGCTGGGGAAAACGCTTACTGTGTGACTCGTCCTTTCTAAATCTGCTCTCCCCCATGAGTTATTTTTCTTTCTTTTTTTTCTGATTTTATGTAAAAAGAAGCGGAATGAAAGAAAAGCCTTGAAGCTAGCTCTATTTTCGGTTCTCTATTCAGAAAAAAATGTGAAAACGATTTATATGAAGTAGACGGACTGATAAAATCATTCCAGGAAAAAAAAAAAAAAAAAAAAAAAAAAGGGAGGGGAAGCTTGTTGCGGTTTAAGACGTCAAGAGTCCACGTCTTCCTCTGGCCAAGACCGGCGTATACATTCGTGTTTCTCATCACTAGTCTTTGCACGTCAAAGACCGCAGGTGCCTGCATCTGCGGTGTCGAAATTTGTCCTCTACAGCAGAGATATCTGAGGCTGGCACCTTGAGGTAGACTCTGTTTCTATTGTCTTAACCATGCAACAAATCTGACCTCAGCAGGTTCGTAGTCAGAGGGGGGGGGGGGGGGGGGCTTATAGGGCTTCAGCCCCCCCCCCCCCCCCCCCCCCCCCCCCAAAATCCAGCCGACCCTATAATATATACACATACATTTTGATTCCCCCTTCCCCCCTCCCCCCTCCGCAGCTCGCGCAAGTTACGCTTCTTCACAGAGCTGCGAGATAGGATGGAACTTATTTCTTCTCACAACCGAGCAGACAAACGAAGAAGACAACCATATTCACGCCGGATTAGGCATCTCCGCTGCGACCGGAGGACTGTCAGCCGTCGAATGGCCGCGCTCTGCCCCACAGCGCCGTCACCGGCGTGCTTGCACATCGCGACACTCTCACGGCCGCCGGGCGGCATACCTCCCCATTCTTTTGTTGCGCTCCCAGCTGCGGTTCGCTAACGCACTCGTCCACCGATCCCCCTCTGTTGCGGGTCCTAGCTCTCTGCGATGGCTGAGATTGCCAAGCACCGGTACAGACAAAACATTTGGCAGAGATGCGCTTGTGCTTCTGATATCACCGACCGCAGTTTCTGCAATGGAGAGAGAGAGAGAGAGAGAGAAAAAACATTTAATTTCCGGCTCGGACGGCCCGTCTTCAGCAGAAACCGGGGGACCAGATATATATGAGATCTGTGGGATTCCATCCGTTGACCAGCAAGTCTCTAGCCGCTGAAGGCCTGGGGAAGGGGCACGGTGTAGGAAGGCTCTTCCTACACCGTGGGAAGGGGTCAAAGAATTGAAAGAGGAAGATATACAGAGGAAGAGGGGATGATGTCCGAACGACATGCACAGCGGTCCAAAGAAGCGACGTTCGTACATTTTCTGATTGGTAAATCGACCAACGAACTGCAGCCATTGGCCGCCTTCAAAGTCTATTCAGCCCTTGCGGAAGACTTTTTCTGCCGCTCCCCGTGCTCCGTCAAGATTCAGGAGGTTCCCGACGGTGGTATACGCAGAAGTCCTGCTTGAACGTAACTCTGAGGAAGAGACCTGGATTCTGCAGGAGCACGGCATATAGCAAAGAAGCGTAGCATCGGTAAAGAACCGAATTATTGCTCGTTTAGTTTTCATTCCCAGGGATGGCACTTCCGGGGCTTGGTTTCATTGCGCCATGTAGTTCAACTGGGTTGTCGTCGGGGTAGGACAAGCGAAGAGACAAGGCGCCGACTCCCACGGTTGATATCTGCCGACCGTGGCGTCGGCTGGTCTCTTCGAACCGCATCACTATCGGTGGGCACACAAGTTATTTGGGCTGCACAAACTTCCCCCGGGACGAACCTCCTGAAGCGAACTTTGAGATTCGGCAGTTTTGGGGCCGCAGAAGAGACGCGCGCTTTGTAGAGCCGTAAGCCGGGGGTCACACTGCTCGTACATCATACGAAGGATAGTCTGCATACAGATTCGAACGCGAGTTACCGCGAGATCCGCGCTTCGAATGCCGCACGGCAATGAGTTGAAGGAGAAAACGGCACGCGGTATTCGAACCACAAGTATTGTAGTGACCTGCGTTTGCAGACTGTCTTTTAATTGTAGACCTATGAGCAGTGTGACCCCGGCTGTATGCTTGCACCTCTTCCACTCACGACGCTAAACAACAACAACAAAAAAAAAAAAAAGCTTTGTGGCGAAGCATAAAATATTTAGCTCAGTCGAAAGCTGTTATAATAGCTCCGTGTTACCCCAATTGTTTCTTATGAAATATGAAGTCTGGTATTACGCTGTAGGAGTTGACGTTCCGTATAAATATTTTTTAATATATATTAGTTGTTTAGATCGTATTTCTGAGTTTGTGTGCCGCCTCCTTATTACTAGTCTTCTGTGGTTGACAGCGAAAAACCAAACCAAATTCTTCCTCCCGTAAAAAAAAAAAAAAAATAAACAAATAAATAATAAAAAAAAATTAAAAAGAATTACGACAAACAGAGTCAAATCCGGCTCCTAAACTCTTCGAACTTATTCCTCCAGTGAAGTTCGTCACGGGTGAGCCGAGCTTTCGCCGACCCCGTGGACAACTCCCACCGAATCGGTGCTTCGCCAGTAAACACACTGCGAAAACAACAACAACAACTCCCTGAAGAGCCAGCCGTCGCGTCAGTGTAGAGAGCCTTGATGCATAAGAGAGCGAGCAACCCAAACCATGAAGAGCGTTAGCAATTTAATGGCGGACGCCCGCTGCGCAGATTGGTCGAAAGTGCACATGCGGTACGTTCTCGTGTGGTGAGGATGACAGAGAACTGAGAGGCTGAGCAGAGCTTGGAGACGTTTGCAGATGATCGGCGCTTTGAGCTTGGAGGCGCTTCCCTAGCAGCAGATATGTCCTATACACATCAACAGGACATCCCTGGAACGTCGGGACATCTTGAGGATATCCGGAGTACCATGTGTGCTGCTTGGGTTGCAGCTTGTGATGCAAGGGCAGCCCATGAGCCGTCATCCACGTGACCTCAGTCGAGTAGATGGTAACACTCTCAAATAGAGGCACACTACGTCAGCGACGATACGGACACGCCTTCTGAAGCAACCGCGCACACGAGGCGACCGAAACGACCTTTAGTCACCATTGGCGAGATTCAGCTGGTTCCTCCCGCCTATCGGGTCACACCCCAGCGCCGGCCATTCCTTTGGCACTGCGGTCGCCGTTATCGCTTTGAGGGGGTCGCGCTTCGCAACGGCAGCCCCTTTCTCCCAAGATGCACGTATCAGAGAAGCGCTGACGGGGACGGCATGACAGAGACACGTGCTCGAGACATGTAGTGCAGCACTACTACAGGCTGGAGTGGCAAGAGCTATCATATCATGATGTTGCCTGTTTAGACATGCCTTCGGAGATCGACAGTATTAGTTCTCAGACGTGGGTAACCATGTAGCGCACCGTGCTACGTACGATCATCAACAATACGAAAGGTCACAGTTCATCTTTCTTCTTTACACTTTCACGGCTCCCACAACTTTCGTTAATCAAACAGTATGGGGTTTGTGATCTAAACTTTCCGTTCTAGCCCTCGTCAGGACACTAACATGCTCCAGAATTTGTAGGAGCGTCGAAAGTGAGGAAGTCTGATCCCTTTCATATTGTTGCCTAAAGTACACTCAACGACATTGTTAGCGTAAACAAGCCATAGCTGTTTTTTTTTTTTTTTTTTTTTTTTGTCAATATTGAAGGATTCTCATAAAAGCTGCTATATAGTGCTCGAAAGTGCGCAGATGGGGGACTGGCCTAAGTGGTACATTTGGATGCACGCCAACAGCTTTTTCAAATAGAATCCTAAAAGGCGCCGTAACACCTGCTAACAGGGTCGCGCAGTGTACATACGAAGCCTAGCTCTGTTAAGGCATTTTTTTTTTACAGCAGATTTTTTAAAAGTATGATCTTGTTTTTTTTGGTGCATTCATAGGCTGCCATAGGTGTGTCTGTTAAGCTTATGTCGCCATCGAGCTTAAAGGAGCAATGAAACGATTTTTCTACTTTCGCTAAATACTACTTAGAATCACTCCCTAACGTTAATAACTGAATATATGTGCCTTAGTTTTTCTTCCTAAACAATGGCAGTCGCAAAAAAAAAAAAATATTTGAGATTATGAGCATCGTTCATCCCCTCAATTCGGAGCCAGAACAAGCGTCCACGTGGTCTGGTGCCTATCCTATGCCGCCAATGTTAATCATAGCCACGCACTGGGGTTGGCGAAGTAGAAAACGCGTGCTGAGCTCCAGACATTGTTAGAGTTCGGCTATTCTCGTGCACCGCAGTGACTGGACCCGAGCCCTGAGTGTCCGCTGTAGGGTGCCTTCACGTGCGCTTTGCTTAGGGTGGTGGCATCTCGCCATTTTGTCTCACACGTTTATTTTTATTTTTTGTTCAGAAGCGCGTGAAAGAGCGTGACACTGCACGCGTTTGTGGCGCTGACTGTGCTATGGCGACATTTTGTTTTCGTCGATTTCTTTGTATTTTCCCCGTGAGCGCGTGCTGTCGGCATCGGGTACTACAAAGCATACTTGGGTAGTAATTCAATTACAGTAATTAAATTACTGTAATTTAATTACTTTTCCTGGTAATTTGTAATTCTAATAATTACTTTCGACTAAAAGGAGTTGTAATTGTAATTTAATTACTTTCTAGCCTCAGTAATTGCTAAATTTCTGGCACAATTACAATTACTTTTGCAAGATTTTGCGGCGGAGGCGCTTTTCTCCCGTGGCCACGGAGACGACAGCACAGCCAAAGCGACAGGGGAGAGAGTGGCTCCCAACTTGCTCAAAAAAAAAGGGAAAAGAGGGATGGGAAAGAGAGGCTGGGATAGAACGGAATGAAGGATTTTGTAGACTTTAAAACGACTTAATGAAGAATTTGAGAAATAATTTGATAAATGAGGGCTACATTCGCGTCCGTTTTCGTTCCTGTCGTAGTTGAATCTGACTCTTCGTCTCGTTCGCTTCCCGTTGCTCCTGTTTCTAGGGGTCTTTCTTATTTCACATTCCCACACGGGTGCATCGGGAGTCGAAGTCGAGCTGGTTGGCTCCGATCACATCATCCGGTCGAGGCGGGCAGGTCCGAGGTTCTCCTTACGCGTCTTCGCCGCTGGCATATTCGCTTACATATTTCAGTCAAGTTTGGGGACTTTTTTGTTCATGAAATTATTATCTTTTCTTTATGAGTTTTTTTACGTCCTTCTCCTATATCTCGTATGTTGGTACCCCTAACAGTAAGTCGTGCTAGTCTAACATCGAGGCGAAGAAGCAAAGAAGCAGCAGGTCTCATTAACACGACTCACCCTGCCTTACTTCCAACTGTTGTTGCTACACTGCTCTTCCTTCTCCCAATCCTCGTCTACCTTTTTGTATAAATCTTCATTATTTAGTGTTCGCTCTACCTAACCCTTTCAACCGTTTGTCAGCCTGATTGGACGAGATTCCAAAACTTACAAACCGCGGCTTTAGACTGTAGGGAGCTTGTTTTTACATTTGTTGTTCGTTGAAGACTTCTTTTTTCTTTTTATAGAGGGCTTGGCTTGCACTTTGTTTTCACACCTCTATCGTGACCCTCCACGCGTTGTCCTCTCGTCCTGGCCTGTGGGGCCGTCCCGAAGCGCGCAGTGCTGCTTTGCATTGAGAACCTGGAACAGACTTATCTACAATGGAAAAGGACAGGCTGTCGGGGCCTTGTTACGAAAAATTCTTTAAACAGATTAGCAGCAATGCAAAAAATATAATCGTGAGGTGCAAACTCTCCGCACAGTCTCTGAAAACAAATTCAACAAACCGAAAGGCGACCTCCAATTTGCGGAAACATTTGCAGGTTAGCAACTTTTTTGTCACTTTCAATAATACTTACAGTTTAAAAAAAAATAATAATAATGGCTCGTCTATATCTTCCAGCTGAAACACGCTCAAGTAAATCATGAAATTGAGGCGTCCAAGAGGCCGCAGTTTTGGAATAATTCGCGGATTCTAATTTTCGCGACGCGGTGGGGTCGCACTATAGATTCCAATAGGTTTACATATTACCGGAATTGCTCGCGGGACTTATTTTTCGCGAATTGTAGGCGAATCGCGAAATTCGCGAAAATAAAGTCGTTCACAGTGTATCATGAATTTTTCGAGGTTGTTCTTGCCATGCTAAAGTCAAATCGGTCTTTTTTATGAGACGCATAACCTCGATACGATCATTGCTATCCTAATGATTAGCTATATGGCGATCCTAAATTTATTATCTATCTCAGGAGCTTTTTGGGTGTTAACGTGCACTGAATTACCCACAATCCCTGGCAATAGAGTTGCTGCTATTGTGACACTAGTTTTGTGGAAGCGACCACAGTTCGCGTGCTACGGTTACCCACATCCGGCATTTTACAATTCCACAGACAGGGAGAGGCTGCGAATCATCATGGCTGAAATGTTTTCGTAAGTTGTCGTATTCTTTAAATGTTTTGACGTCGTTTACAAGTTTCTCTTATTAGCCATTTTTACGTGAGTTTTATGATACCGGTACTGTCGCATATTTGTTTCCTTGTATTATTTTTAAGTTTATTTTTTGTTGGTTTGACTTGGATGCCATTTGCATAAGCTCTAAGGAGATTCACCTCGCACCTGTGAATTTTGTCGCCCTTTATTTTTATTTTTTGAGAATATAAGAACGCAGGAGTTCATTACTCCAAAATATTAAGTTCTATAATCCATTTAACGAATTTCATAAAAGGAAAGTACAATGCGTGACATTTATACAGCGGCCATATAACTCGTTTACAGTTATATGGCCCAAGGTGGGTAACTGTCAGAAATAAGTAATTGTAAAGTAATTGCATTACTTTTAAAAAGTAATTTGTAATTGCAATGAACTACTTTCGCGTAGTAGTAATTGTAATTGTAGTTAAACTACTTTGGGAGCTAAGTAATTGTAATTGTAATTAAATTACATTTTGAAAGTAATTTACCCATGTATGCTACAAAGGGTGGCATCACCTTAAACAGAAGGACATTGAGGCACCCTAGTCCGCTGAGGCTTCAGTGTACTAGAATACGGGGTAGTGTTTGGACCCGCGCGATTCGACAATGAGAACTTGTGAGGCTGCGGGTGCAGGCAGCAATCGTGGTGCTGCAGTCGACAGGGCAGCAAAAAGTCGCTGCAATCCACACGTGGCACCACACGCGCGCGTGCGCGCGGTGCACGCGCACAATTACAACTATATCGACCCCGCTGCCGATGTGCCGGTGTCGACGCCTATCGCACGCCTCACACGAACCGCTCCGGTCCCAACACTACCCCGTATCAGGAACGTAGTCAAGAGGGGGAAGGGCCCCCCCCCCCCCCCCCCCCCCAACCCCGAAATCTTCCCATTTTGCTGGGGCCTCCTCTCCCCCCCCCCCCCCTCATACAGCATTTTGTCAGGGGCGGCGGTCCCCCCCCCCCCCCCCCCCCTTCCCCCTCCCCCCCGAAACAAAATCCTGCCTACGTGCCTGCCCCGTATTCTGGTAAACTGTGCCGAGGCATTGATTGTCACGAGACGAAGTCGAAAGCTCACGATGTTCCCGTGTCCAATCCATGAACCGAGCCGCTCGACTGTCGACAGGCGGGGGATTTCGATCCCACAAGTTACGTCATGAAGCTTTGCGAAGGCAAGACTGAAAGAAATAGTCCGAGTTTATTCTTTCAATTTCACCCCAGCGAAGAAGCTTCTGAATCGGTGGCGGTCTGTGCGAGTATAAGCTTTAAACACGGGCCACATGGGCCTCCATTGCCGACTTTCTTTTGTCTCACTGAGATGCCGAGCCACTGAAGCGGGCGTCGACGAGCCTCCACAGAGGCCTAGGGAAAAGGACACACGAGCACCTAAAGTGGCAATAACTGTCCTGCTGTGGCAGTGATAAAATGAAGCGAACGGGAATAAAAGGAAACAAAAAATGAAGGTCGGTTACGGCGGCCCCATGCACAGCTGCCTGAAAGCGTCTGCACTTGGGCCAGACAAGGACCAGTACGCCTCTGCGAAGTCATCAACATTCCAACCCGATATCATTTCACGACCCCTTTAACGGAGAGCTCTGTGAACGGCACCGCCTCGTCATGAAACAAGTGTGTCGAAGGTTCGCTCGCATTTCCTCCCAACGCTGTGAGATGCTCGATATGACTAACGCCTCGAGGAACCATCCTTATAACGAGTATTCACTGGGCGCCATATTTGCGGGTGCTGTCTAGAGCGCATGCTCAGAACGAGCCCCCATTAATAGGCTGCTAAGACGGACAATTTTGACGGTGTGGAATGCACGTTGCAAAAGAACCCTGGAAGCTAGCCATCAGCAAGCGCTCAGCATTCGCGCACACAGCTATGGCCGCCAGTGAATACTCCCTATAAGGAGTATTCACTGGCGGCCATAGCTGTGTGCCCGACTGAAAAGCGCGTGTAGACGGCGAGCTTCCACATTTTGCAACGTGCACATTCACAGCCTCGAGATTGCCGGCTTTAGCAGCCTATGAATGTGAGCTCGTTCTGAGCATGCGCTCTAAACAGTACCCTCAAATATGGCGTCCAGTGAGATGAGTCTGCGGCTGCTGAGCGCGAGCGGACGGCGAGCTTCTGCAGTGCTTTTGCAACGTGCATTCCACGCCATCAAAACTGCTGGGCATGCGCACCGAAATATGGCGTCCGGCGAAGGTTTTGAAGGCTTTCCGACTGTGCGGGAGCCGTAAACCGAGCAGTGCCCCTGTCGGGAGATGCGCGAAACCCATGTAAAATTTCGGATTAGTTTCTTCTCCTCCTTCCGACAGCAGCTCTCTCTCTCTCTTCTCTCTCTCTCTCTCTTTCTCTCCTTCCCCCCCCCCCCCCCCCCCCCCCCCCATAGTCACAACCAATGCATTTCAGCTTATTGAGGCTGCCGTCACTTTTTAGACGACTGGCCCTCATAACACTAGATATGCGCGAATATTTGAAACATAGAATAATTCCCAAATAGTGTTTGCTATACTCTATTTGATTCGCAGCGCACTTTTGCTGTTCGAATGATTCGAGTTTTTAGAATATATAAAAAAATTAGAACTACATGCAATCCGTTCCATATTAAGTCCGACGACAGTCAACACATCGATACGGCCAGCCAATCAAGCAGCGGGAAAATTGCATAGTCACGGCGCTCGTCGTTTTTGTGCGTCTGCTTTTCGCCGGCTGGATCAATCACGCAGAGAAACAAGCGCAAGATGACGCCGCATTTCCTGTGCGCGATTGGTCTAGCCGGTGATGTAGCAAGCGCACACAGGCGACGAACGCCATGACGCTCCTTTTGGTGCCGACCTCACGTTGAATCTCTTCAGAATTCTTCGCGCTCTTGCGTCAAGCTTCGCTGCTTCGCATCGGCGCTCTGACGTGAAGCATCACCGCATCGTCCCGGCGCGAGCGCGTCGAGCTTCGCCGCAGTTCACCTGGTGTGCTGAGAGAAACACTGGTCTCATTTTTGGCTAACTCTTTTAGGTCGGCCCTCTTTATTTTATAGGTACAGGTCGACCCCTGATTTTAAAGGACAGTGCCTAAAATGAAACCATCTCGAGCGATATTTCAATAAATAGTCATTGCTTTGGTTTCCATGTTACGTTATCGCTTGTACAAAACTCGTCGCTCTTTTAACGAAACACTCTAATCCTAGATACGTGTCCGTCCGTCCGTCCGGTCGGGTCACGTTACACCGATATATCAGGTGACACTACGAATTCACATTGTGACGTCACGTCACGTGACCACGACACGCGAGGTCACCGCTGGACATTGTGACGTCATGTCAGGTGACTTGAAGTCAGGCTCGTGACGCCACGACTCGAGACCTTGGCGTGACATCATGTGACCGCATCATGTGACTTCAATATCCGCGCTAAATTTGAAGGGGAAACGAATAAACGTTCTCGTTCACCCCCCCAAAATGACTGAAGAATGTCTTCTAAACAAATTTAAACGATTGCGCATTACCTAGTGCATTCCACGAGTTATACACATTTTCAACAAAGACGCAGCCATCTTGAATGTCGTCACTTCTGGTATGCGGTAAAACATCGTTTTGACCTCTCCACGCCGCTGGAAGGTGTTTACGGAAGATGCGTGGTTGTCACACATTCTGGTTTTGGCTCACCTATATTTTTCTCGCATTTTCCAGGTTGAAAGTTTTATCATTGTTGCGTCCCGCATACCAGGTGCTAAACCCACGTGACTGAAAACTACAAGAAGCCGAAAAAGTCTACGTGACTTAGGAGATAAAGGCCGCTGCATTGATTTTGAAACATGTGGTGCTCTCGTTATGACACGCAGGGTTCGTTCCTCCCTGGATATTTTGAAGAAAAAAAAAAAAAAAAAAGGCTTCCGATAGATTTCAGCATTGTTTTAGGAAAAAACCCATAGGCCGACCATAGAGTTATTATAATGTACGCTAGGGGTTCAACTGGCGCTAGCGTCTATGCGACTTCCGGGATGGACAATGAAGCAGACACCAACCAGTCTACTTTTGTGGTGCTCCTGTACTACATTCCTAGGGGAAAACGCGCGTGCATTTTGTTTCTTCGCCGATAACACGCATCACTTTTTTTATTTGGACCGTACCAAATAATATGCACCTTTATTAACACTGTAAAAGTGTACTTGCTTTGGTTACAGCATTTTTCTCCATCAGTGAACGATGTTAAACTTAGTTATATTTCAGGCCCAAACCTGTGTTCCGCAAAAGGTGTGTACAAGCGACGAATCTAAGCAAAATAAAAATCAAAAGGAATGTAGAGTGTGTTCAAGGCTCGCCAGCTTTCTGGTGACGCTTATAATATAATGCTAATATGCCAGTTCAGACATATTTATGAAAATGACCCCCCGGTGCACCTTTACGAGCGGTTAAAAACATTCAAAACGTAAAAAATAAAATACGTGGGCTATGAAAAGAAAAAAAAATATTATTATTCCCTATGCCGGGCAGCTTTTATCGCGCACCTGTTTTCTGACTTTTTCCCCATTTACAAAGTTATTGAGCGTGCGGGCGTTGTTTTGAAAGCAGAACAAACATATTCGCACATATGCACGAGCAGAAAGAAGAATAAAGCAATACTTATTTATTGCCAATCGAACTATATTACTTGGCCTTCATTTTATTTTGATCGTCTACATGCACAGGGAGCCACTCATCTATTGTTACTGCGTATAGTTCTTGTCGTCTCTCTTGGTTTTCCGCATGTCCTCTTTTGCGAAAAATCGGAAACGATCCGAGAGATCTGGATCGCCAGATATTTTTTTCGGACGGAGCTTCCCATTTTTGGATGTTCAGCGTGAGGAAACCTCACAGAAATCGTAAGGCATTGCAATTTTCGTACGGGAAACAAAAGGTCTCGTGCGGCTCGTCTTCTGAAAATCGCGTGCAACAGTTTTCGGGTTGTCCGATTTCCGTCCCATCCTCGGTCCATTTTTTCGCGTCATGTGTTTCAGCCTTTAGAAAGAAAACCGATATGTCCACTAACAGCGTCTGAGCGTGGATGCATTTGAATTGAAACATGACCCACTCACATTAACAGGAAGCCATCACAAAGGGGTCTCCGCCAGTAACTACGCGCAGTGTTCTTTTCTGCTTGGAGAATCCCTCCGAAGAATCCCCGCCGCTAGTGCCTCTCTGCTCTGAGGTAGGTTAAGTTATATTTCTTAATTACATGAGCTTACATAATACCATTGTTCATTTCGTGTGCGTGCTTTCTAATATCACATTTGTCTAGTGCGCACCGCAACGCACCGCACCGCGCTGCAACGACGGACGCGTCACGCGATGTCGGCGCTGCTATCTTCTTGCCCTCAAGCCCTCTGCACTGGCTACGACTGTCGACGGGAATCGGCTTTTCCCTTTTCGGGAAGCGTGTGTGTGCGGTGCTGCGTTGCGTCGGCCACCGAGCAACCAGTCCACCATGCCGGGAAAGTGAAGCCTTCGTCGTTCGTCGGACCCAGCACGTCGGTGAGCCTTCGGACTTCGTTTTCAGCTTTTCCCTGGACCTTGGGTCCCGCTGTGGAGACTATTCTTTCTCGGAACTTTCGTCTTCTTTGCACCGGCGAACTTGTTTCCCGGCTGCAGTTTGTGTCGCGAGCTACAAGTTGTTTCGTGTTGCATCGGGAATTGAGTGCTGTTTCGTTTTCTTTTTCGCCCCGCTGCCCGAAGGTTCGTGAGTGTGTTGTTGGGGTAACGCGTGTTCGGGCGTTTCGTTCTGATGGTTTTGTCGTGTTTTCGCCGTGCGCGGCTTTTTATCGCCTAATTAAATTTCTTGTTTTTATTTTACTACCTGCGTGCCGTCGCCTCTCTGTTGATTTTCACACCGGGAGTGGACCTATCGCTTGTCAGCTGTCCGACCCTAGAATTTTTATTCTTTTTAAGCAATTTATCGTTTAATCTCGGAGTGTTTCTTTTATCGGGTTTGTTTAATTTAGACCCTTACTCCGTGACAAGCTCCCCGTCGCGCATACAATAGATATCACGCTACGCTTCTTGACAATAAAATCGCATACGTATAAATAAAGGCGTTGTTTCAAAGTCCATGGGTTTTTTTTGTTTGTTTTTCTAGGTTGGTGGGCAAATGCTTGGAGTAACAAGTACCTGCTTGAACCATCCACTTCAAATACAATTTGTTACTTTCATTGCTTGCTAGATGGCACAAACCGCCGCCCCACTCGTGGCGGATTTTTTTTAGCCGTCCACCCGTTTATGTTTTGCCCTTGCAGTGATTTAGGGGCGGATTTATGGGTCAGGCCTGGGGGAAGGGGGGGGGGGGGGAGGGCAAGTTTGCTGAGCTATGACGTTACGGTCGAAACGTTGCCTTGAACTTTTTTTGTTGACCCAATATTTGCTGTCACAAAATCTAAATTTTCGCTTGGTGTATATCAATGATTTTATTAAAACAACGTACACCTTCGGGAGCATAGGGGGGGGGGGGGGGGGGGGGGGGGGGGCTAAATCTGCCTCTGGTAGTGACCGCACCCGCACGGCGGGATGATTCGCCGTTCGCCTGGTAGTGCGTCATGTGGTGCACCTACACAGTGGCGTGGCCTTGGGGGCAGCATTGTCTCGGTGCTGCACGCGCCCCAGACGAATGTGACATAAGGAATTATACGAGTCGTGACTTAACCGAGAAACTATCTGGCTTGGGCCAGATAAGTAAGATTTTAGAGAAAAACATTTTTTTTTTGAGTAATCACGTGACGAAAGTTTGCATAATTTGCCACGCGATAACTATTAGCCCCGAGAGCGAACACACGCGTCGCTGCGGTCGCCGCGCCCTGATTGGGTCAGGTGTACCGTGACGTCAGGGGAAGGACTCCGCTTCGCGATCTCGCATACGGCTCGTTTCCCTGCCCCGGTTTCCTGGTTTGGCCGTTGTGTTCCGCAAGCACTTCGAGGAGCGGGACCTCGTTTACCCGGTGTACAAGACGCTGGGTTAGGCCGATACCGACTTGCTGCCGTGCCTTTTATAAACGTACTCGTCACTTTTACCTTTATAACTGGGTTGCAAACCCCCAAAGCTATCGGGGGAGGCAATTCCGCCGATGAACCTCCCTGTCGGTTCACACGGCACAAGGCAATCGTGCGAGGGTTCGGTGAAGCGGCGGCGTAAGTGTTTCAGACGCTGGAATTCTGTTCTTTGCATGTTCATGAGTTAGGAGAGCATTGCACCCCGCTTTGCAGGCATTGCAAATGGCATTTATATGAAAGGCCATTGGGCGGGCGGCAAATTAGCTCGCGACCCCGACTCTGCGCGTGTCACTCTGCATGCGCTGGTTCGAAGATGCTTTGAAGGCCATGGGTCTGAATACCTTTGAAGTGCTCGTGGAACAGGGTTGTTTTATATAAATGTAGCTTCTTCATAAAGTAATGATAGTTCGTACACGTATAAAGACATGTCTTATTTTTTAGAAGATGACAACTACTGGAAATTAGTTTGTATGGTAGCAGGAGAAACGGCCGAATTGCCCCCATGATATGTTGAACGGCCAAAAAATATGCACAGCAATAGTACCGTAATTTAGAATGTTTGTATTTTTTTCCGGCATTCTTTCTTTATCCCAGCCTTGTGTATTCGAAAAATTTACAGTTTGGTTTGAATTGTCATTTCCAAATAAAAGAGACACTGCTGCAGGTCCCCAAAGCTTCCTTAGCCTCCAAACTCCCTACAGCTGGGCTCTCTAACAACAGAGGAAAACAGGCTTTGTCAGTATAGAGGAGACTATGGTAGCAGTAACTGTTCTAAAGCAAAAGCCCAAAAGCCTAAAACAAATAGCATCTTGTAACGCGCGTTCGTCAACGCTTTATTTTGGTTATTTACTTCTTTTATACGGGGAAGGCGTGCGCGTGCGGCGCGTGGAAAACCATTCCCTCCATTATCCTTGAAGCTTGGGTTGCCGTTCTCCATTTTCAATTAGCCCCGTGAGCGAACATAAGCGTTCCGGTCGCCGCGCCCTGATTGGGTGAGGTGTACCGTGACACCAGGGGAAGGACTCCACTTCGCGATCTCGCCTCCGGCTTGTTTCCCTGCCCCGGTTTCCTGGTTTGGCCGTTTTGCCGCAAGCACTTCAAGGAGCGGGACCTCGTTCACCCGGTGTACAAGACGCTGGGTTAGGACAATACCGACGTGCTTCCGTACCTTTTATAAGCGTGCTTGTCACTTTGACCTTTATAATTTGGTTACGAATTCCGAAAGCCGATGAACCTCTCTGTCGGTCCACACGGCACAAGGCAATCGTGCGAGGGGTCGCTGAAGCGGCGGCGTTTCAGACGCTGGAATTCTTTTCCTTGCATGTTCATGAGTTAGGAGAATATTGCACCCCGCTTTGTGGGCATTTGAAATGGCATTTATATGAAAGGCCTTTCGGTGGTCGACAAATTTGCTCGCGACCTCGACTCTGCACGTGCAACTCTACATGTGCTCGTTCGCAGATATTTTAAAGGTCATGGGTCTGAAGACCTTTGAAGTGCTCGTGGAACAGGGTTGTTTTACATAAATGTAACGTCTTCGTAAATGAATTATATAGTTTGTACACATATGCAGGCATGTTTTATTTTTTAGAAGATGCACAATTACTGGAAATTAGTTTGTATGGTAGCAGGAAAAACGGCGAATTGACCCCGGTCGCCTGTATGGGATGTATTGAACTGGCAAAAATATGCACAGCAACAGTACCGTACTTTTGAATGTTTGTACTTTTTCCTAGCATTTAATTTAGTCTGAATTTAGTCAGCTGCATGAGTCGCATTAAAATGTCGTCACTTTGGGGTATACTGCGATCCACAGTAAGAAAAAAGAGGTGCGTCTTAAAGAGCAAAATCAACAACTGCGGCTCATGCAGCTGAATAACCAGCGGCAACTGCGTCACCAACAAAAACAACCAGCATGGTAGTGGGACACTCCTCCCAGCGGCGACGAAGGGGGCACTGGACCCTATCCGTGGAACTGAATCTAGCAATGCCACCGCTATCAGAAAATGCGACGGGGAGCGCGGAGGAGTCGGAGGCCTGACCAGAACACCGACAGCGAGAGGCCGAGGGGGAAACCGAGGTCACACAGCGGCGTGACATCGGACCGGTCGCCCCCCTTGCGCCTCTGGCCGGAGGCAAACCCTTTCAGACTTTGTCTGCCCCTATCTCTGCATCTACGACTACGGACGTTGCGGCTGTCACCGGCGCACCGGAAGGGAGCACAGGCGGAGGCACACAGCGCAGCCGGAGCGGCCCCGAGAGCCAGAGCCAATCGAAAAGCGTCTTCCCAAAGAAACAGCAGCATACGCAGCAGGTGAGCTGGGCGGCAGAGCTACACGGGTCTCACTCCCCCAACCCTTCCCCCATCTCTCACCTCAGATACGAGAATGGGCTAAGGCCTCCATGGGCGAAGTCAGGACCATGCTTTCTCAATTATCCGGACGACTAAGCCAAATAGAAAACCAATTGGATGCACTGGAGCATCCTGTCTACAGTAACACCTCCCTGATTCCCTACAAGAGCTTGGCCCCACTGTACTACCCGAGGCCCTCACCGCCCGCCAAAGACAAATCACAAACACCCCAGCATACGAGGAACTCGCACAACTCGTTACTCAATTGCAGAAGCGAGATTCATATGCTCCGAGACCTTCACCATCGATAAAATGGCATGACGGCAAGATACAGGGACACGGGTCTGGCAATAGAATTGTCGAAGCTTCCACGGTAAACGTGGGGCTCCCTCCTTTTTCATTACCGGCAGAGGCTCTCTATCAGATGTAATGGCTCTACAAGAAATTGGCAAAAACACACCCTCATTATCAGGATATCAGACAGTTACACACAAGGAAGCACTCCCAGAATAGCTACGCTTGTGTCAAACTAATAAGCCATAAAGCGACAAGAAATAGAGGACTCCCCAGTGGGATATGTTATTGTAGAGCTCCTCCCAAAACGTAGAACGTCACCTAGCTTTTTCATGCTCAACATATACAGCTCACCAAAAAACAGCCGCGAAGTCCTTGACCGCCTGTTCGCTCACGCTGCCTCGCTAATCAGAATCTACTCATCGTAGGTGATTTTAATGCACACCACCCGGCATGGCTATCTCAAAGCCACGTGAAAAGGAAATAAGCTCCACGATGCCATCTGCAATCAACTCACTATACTCACCAACCCCGAGCATCCCACGAGGACCGGAGATAGCGTCACAAAAGACAGGTGTCCAGACCTCGCGCTCATTAAATTTATTGCGGCAAACTGGACCAACACGGAAAAGTCGCTGGGCGGTGATCATTCCATAGTCAAAACCGAAGTCTCCCTTACCACCCAGAAAAGAGTCGTAAAAAGCACGAACTAACGGATTGGGATGCTTTCAGAGAAATGCGTCTCAAATCGAATTCATCGCCCCGTAATTGCAACCTCGAGGAATGTGCTCAGGGCCCCTGTGAAGACGCACACAGGTACATCAAACGAAGTTTAACGGCCACGGTGCCAGAGGTTGATGCTCGACTCCTGCACCTCTGGGAGGCCAGGCGTGGTCTCCTCAAGAGGTGGCGACGACAGAAACTCAACCGCAAACTCAAGATCAAGATTGCACAGCTGACGGAAGAAGCGCTCAAATACGCCACGCAGCTGGCCCAATCCAACTGGCACCACATGACCAACAAACTCCAGGGGATGCTCGGTACGGCGAACACATGGTCGCTCACCCGCCATCTGCTGAATCTGACCAAGAGCAAGAACCACATCAGTCAGGCACTCCGCAAGATAGGGAACAACTTCAAGGAAGGGCACAAGCGAGGAAACCCTGCAGAAGTTGATCAAGTGATATATTGTGGAAGCACAAACCGCCGAATACCCAAACTACGACACGGCCTACCTAACCCCAAACTGGACCGACCTTTCAATAAGTCCGAGGTTGTACGAGCAGCACAAGACCTAATGCGGAACACCTCGACGGGTATAGACAAAATTCAGAACCGCCTCCTCAGAAACCTCGACGCAAATTCATACTCCATCCTAACCCAACACTTCAACGACGTGTGAGTGTCAGGCAAACTTCCTGCAGAGTGGAACACGCAGAGGTCGTGCTTATTCCCAAACCCGGTAAACCCCCGAACCTGGACGACCTCAGGCCCATTTTCCTGACTTCGTGTCTTGGCAAGCTCTTCGAACATGTCGTGTTAAACTGTTTGCAACCACACATCGAAGACACGAAAGTCTTCTCACACACCATGTTCGGTTTTCGAGCCCACCTGTCTGCGCAGGACGTCTTCATCCAGCTCAAGGACGACATCCCCGACAACATCTCGCGCGCCACCGTGCACGCAAGCGGTCGTGGTCCTGGACGTCAAGGGAGCGATCGACAGCGTGAGTCACTCGTTGATCCTTCACAACCTGGCCTTGACCAACTGTGGACAGCGAACCTACCAATACGCACCGCACAGCCACCATAGGCGTCGAATCCATCCGCACAGACGTCCTTGAGGTCCCGGGAAAGGGCACCCCACATGGCTCTGTGCTCTCACCGACTCTTGAATCTAGCGATGTGCAAGCTCCCGGCACAGTCAGAATGCATTCCACACATCAAGCATTCCCTGTACACGGATGACCTGACCATATGGACGACCTCGGGCTCGGACGGGAACAAGCAGGCCTCGCTGCAGGAAGCCATCGATTCAGTACAACAATACCTCAAGGCAGGCAACCTCAAGTTGCCCCCGAAAAATCTCAACACCTCCTCGCACGCTCACGCAAGCGGGAACGAAAATCCAACCCTCA
The DNA here is from genome assembly GCF_016920785.2 of Ixodes scapularis. Taxonomy (NCBI): domain Eukaryota; kingdom Metazoa; phylum Arthropoda; class Arachnida; order Ixodida; family Ixodidae; genus Ixodes; species Ixodes scapularis. The sequence continues at coordinate 34,616,835 of NW_024609838.1, read as the reverse complement.
AACGTCGACGGCGGACACTCAACCTCACTTCGAGAACGGAGAACTTATCCCCGTGGTGTAGCGCACCCGCATACTGGGTCTTCACCTCCAGCACGACGGAGGAACGACCCACGCTGTGCACCTTCTCCATCAATCTACGACCCAGATCATGCGTATGATGGGAAGGTTTACAAAGCGTAAGCATGGTCTTAAGGAAGCAGACCTCATCCGCATGACCCAAGCCATTATCGTCAGTCAAATCACGTATGCAGCACCATACCTGAACCTGATAAAGAGGGACGAGGAGAGACTGGACGTCATCATTCGTAAGGCGTTCCAGATCGCTCTCGGTCTCCCCCTTTACGCATCCACCGAGAAGTTACTTAACACGGGACTATACAACACATACCGCGAATTGGCCGAAGCTCAACTTCGAAACCAAGCAGAGAGACTCGCGACCACATCAACAGGTATGCACGTACTACACTCTCTTGGATGCATAGTAGCGAAATCCATGAGGAAGACCGTACAGCTGCCCGTAGAAATCCACGAGCTAATACAGACAACCCCGATTCCACGTAACATGAACCCCACGCTCCACGCGGGACGGCGTGCGGCCAGAGCGAAAGCATTTCGACGCATTAACGGTATACGTAGAAAGGACGTCAGATACACAGATGCAGTGATGTACCCGGACCGGTCGATGGCAGCCGTCAGCGTCATTGGACAAGGCAAGAAGACCCTCACCACAGAAACGGTGCGCACAAGAACCCCAGCAGTCGCCGAAGAGATGGCCATAGCCCTAGCCATAGTTGCGAACGGCCCCCAGCACATCACCATTCTTACCGACTCCCGAACGGCCATCCGACGTTTCAGAGCTCATCGCATCTCACCCCAACCCTTTCACGCTCTCCAAACGAAAGGCCCCGCCCTCCCCAAGGTGGCTATGCCCCGGACGCCAGGTCACGAATCCGTCGAACGTAATCGGTATGCACATGCCGTCGCCCGAGCTTGCACCATCCGGGCACCCGAAGCGGACACGGACCAATCCACCAAAGATTCTCGCCTCTCGCAATCCCCTTCCCCGAAATCCTGGCGTTTCAACGCGGCCAACGTTTCAAGTACCCACCACCTCATCACTCACAAACCCGCGAGAAGGCCGCGAACTGGCGTCAGTTACAGATGACAACATTCAAACATTTGGCACTCCCGCATAAATTCTTCCCCAACAAATATCCTGACACTTGCCAACACTGCGGCAAGCACCCATTCCTCTATCACGTCGCTTGGGCGTGTCTCTCCAACCCCTCGTTCCCCCTTTGCCCATCCCCTTCCTACGAGACCTGGGAAGCTGCGCCGCTCAGCCCCTCCCCTGACGACCAGCAAATGCTGGTACAAAGCGCGAAAGCTGCGGCAGAAAGCACTGGAGCCCTGGACTAAGGGCCCCACTTGGCCCAAAAGTCTCTTGCAATCAATAAAAGTTTACTCCTCCTTCTCCTCCTCTCCCAGTTACGCCATCAAGTTTCGCGGAGGAGAGATTGAATGAAAACGCTCGCTTATGTCTTTGAAAGTACACCGCAACTAAGGAGTTTCTTGGACAGTGGCGTTGCGTGCTAGTATCCTTGAGTCGCACTAGTGCCTGTAAGCTCGTGCAAAGTGAAAAGAATTCAATTGAGTATCGTTGCACCGCCCCTCTAATATTTTCATCGTTTTGAACTTTTCAGTCCTACATAACATTTCTCCGCAATAGAATAGAATAAAGACATTTTCGCCACCTCCTGTGTGAGAAAAAATTGCATTTCAACCATTTGACAAACCAGAGAAAACTGTATTGTACATTAATTAATGGAGCTTACCCCTGCTCCCTAAACCTCTGTAACATCATACACGAAAAGCTGTGTCGAAAGCCATGTCTGAACAGACTTTTTTTTTAGACGTTTCACTTCTCGTCTTCAACAGATCGGCCGCGCGAGCGGAACTCCGAAAGTAGCCCGAACTATATTCAATGTCGAAAACAAATACACTGTCTATGAAAAAAAAAAAAAAAAAAGTCACTGAAACAATTGTGAACAAATGTGACTGCGCCAAATGTCGGCTATAGTGCTAAAATGTGCACTATTTTTCGTCGATGTTGTTAGCGCTCCTCTCTGGACAGGTGTTGTGGTCGCAGCCGGCTTGAGTCAGCGCTTGTCGCTCTTGAAGCTGTTCCAGCTGCAGAAGGAAACCCAACTCGCAGCACGCGGCTATAATGTACGTAGTCACATACTCAAGCCCGTAACACTATAAACTATTGCGAGCATTAGCGAGAATGTTTCATGCGACACTAGTTCTCTCGGCACACAGCTCGCGCAAAAACACCTTGACGTTGCTGGCCTCCATTGCTGCCGTGGAGCTCTTTTTATTTTTTTCGCCCACGAAAACAAAAGTGAAAGAGAAGCTTTTCCCGACATTGTTCCTACAATCTACCGCTTGTTACCCATTGCCAAGGAACTTTCAACTTTGAAGCTGTGAAAAAATAATCTCGATCGCTGGTGCCCAGAAAATCGCTTCGCAGCTGCTCGGTTCTCTCGTCCGCCTGCCAGTGAAAAGCCACCTCCTGGAACCCTTGCTGCCGGCGTAACTTGAAAAATCAATAACTTCAGGGGAAAATTTTGTTTTTATAAAATATTTCGGCTATTACTTGAGAAAGGGTTATTGATGTGGTCTGCCAATTGGCAGCCAAATCAAAGACTATAAAAAAAATCGGCGGAGTTTTTCTTTAAAAGGGCACTGACAGGTCAGAATATATTTTTTATCCCGAACGATTGAAAACGATGGCATTACCCTCAAAATTTGAACCTCAAAAACTCAGTGTTTGAAAAGTAAAGAACAAAAAAAAAAAAAGAAAAAAAAGAAAAACAATATCCAAAAGCGGAATTTGAAGTTCCCTCGAGATCCGCGCCAATGTAACGACGTCAAAAACTGAGTCGTCCTGCAACTTGCGTTCGATTACCGCTTCCGCGATGAACCGTGCTGCCTATCGCTGTGAGCAGACGACGCTTGACTTTCGAGTTTGAAGTTCTTTTGGGGCCCTTACAGCGATCTCGAATTCATTGAAGCGGTGTGAGGTCGAAGAGTACTTCCAGTGGGCTTTGCGAGCGACGCAGTTCTCTGATGGTGTCGGGTGTCCCCGGTGCGTGAAGAGAGAAGTCCTAGTTGTGTGCGGAGTCGTAAAAACAAGCAAGGCTTGTTTTTACGACTCTTAAAAAAACTTAAAAAAAAACTCTTGAAACTTAAAAAAAAAAATTATGCAGCTTTATTTTAGTAAATTGTGAGCAGTCGGTAAAAATAAACCATAAACAGCAAACGATAAGCAACTCTGTCAAGCATAATCTGCTATAATGACGCTGAAACCAAAAACATGCTTACAAACAAGAAAAAAAAAGGTAAAATAAAGATAAAACGAAAAGTTCTTCTTGAGTCCGCGGGAGGCTTCTATAACGAAGGGTGATAACACTTGACGCACAGTAACCTTGTTTTCGGCGATTGCACATAAACCACTTTCAAAAGCTTTTTTATCGCGGCGCGAAGTTTCGGCGTCGCCATCTAGCAGAAGCTCGGCACAACCCAAAGTAAGGACTTTCCCGACGCCGCCGCAGCTTCTCAGAGTTGTACAGGCTTTCGTTCAGCTTCGCTGACTCTGTAGTAATGTTTCATTCTGTATTTCTTTTTCTATAACATGTTTTAGTCATTCGTCGCGGTCGGCTCCAAATTCTGCGTCTAGCAGCTCTTCATCCAAGGTCTCAATGCTGCTAACTGGAGTTTTTAAATTTTTGTTCTGGGCAAAGCAAAGACGTTCGGACTTTGCACTAATGTTTTAGATCTAAACATTTATTTCAGACTTTAATCGAGTTTTTTTTTTTTTTTTTTTTTTTAATTCCTTCTTCTACTTTTTTGGAGGCTTCTTCATAGGTTCTGCGGCCTTGCAAAAACTAACCAGAAAATCTCGCAACACACTCAGTTGAACACCCAAGTTATACCGCGATACATCTAACCTCGATATCGGAAATGATACGCTCTCTTGAATGTAGTGAGAACAAGGCACTTTTGAGGAAGAAATATACTCTTCCTCTTTTGACTGCTTTCGGGTGGCAACTGGGGAAAGGCAACACCGGTTTGGGTGCAACTTTGCCGCAGCTGCAACATAAAGCTTGGATTTCAAAAACCTTTAAAACGAAAAAAGAAAAAAAAGATTAAAGATTCCCCCTTTTGTTTGCTTTGTTTTTAATTATTTTCTTTGTTTTTAATTATGATCGTGTAGTAGCACTCCTGCGTTTTGACCCTTAAGGCCACGGTCCCACTGAATGTGGCAATTTAGGTACTTTTCGGCAGGCCATTACTCATCTCCTTTTAAATACTGCTTTTTGGGATTGATGTCATTTGAAAGGCAATGCAATCCTCTTTCATTTGATATTATGTATGTGTTGGTTTTTACTGTTCATGCGCATTGGTAGCGTTGCGAATATGATGGCGCGGACCCTCACTTGCTCGGCTAGTTCATGTTTTATGAACGATCCATTAAAGATAGCACGGTTCCAATATAGCAGTTTTGTTAAGATGATGTCGGAGCAGAATCTAACGATCCACTTTTTTGATATTTGCACTACTTTGTTTTTTTCATCCCTCCAAATATTGCCCTAAAATTGACATTTTTCCGCACAAATATGTTTTTAATGACAAGAGCTAGGGCAATGAAATTGGCTACAGATGTAGTGCTTATAATTGGTAATATGCAAAAAAAAATTTAATGTTGTGTAAATTTTTATGGTTTAGATATTTTATATCAAACGTAGCACTTTTTTGTGCTTCGTGTCATGGTAGTTCAAATGCCGCTGAAGAAATAATTAAACTATGATAATATCTTTTATAAAATTTAGAGCTACAATGGTTGCCCAAGAGGTGGACGATGGCTTTTTTTCATTTTCAAAGTCATAACGCTCCAGGAGCCCTTCAAACTTACCTGTTTTTGACGCATATCTGTTTTGGACATCAAACAGATTTATTGGCATTTAATAACATTTATAGTTTGGAATAGATATACATTGCGATGTATTAAATTTTCACAATGATATTGCTTTGGTTTCTTAATAGGTGTAGAGCTTAACTAATTTTAAAAACAATTAAAAACTGTTTGGGTGTTTTGTTGCGCTACCTGGCGGATGGCAGACAAACTGCTGATTTCTAATGTTCAAAAAATTTCCGAGGGCGGCGTTGGCGTCTGTATCATCATCAATCTCCGTGTCTTTTTACCCTCACATTTAAAAAATATATTGGAAGATTTACTATCGATAACTGAATGGTTTAAGTACTGGGTCAGGCTAATAAATCTAAGACCAATATTTACAGAAGCGTAGCGTGATATAATGTGTTCATTATTCGATATGATTGAAATCAATAAACAATGAAGACGAAGAGGAAAAGAATACACCCGAGTTCACTTTATGCCTAGAGTCACTAAATGAGCTTTAAAGTATCGGCACTCCGTTCCCCAAAATTGTTTTGGGCGCCGCCATTTCGGGTCTTGCTCAGAGCAAACGCAACAGCCGATCATCGTGATCTAAAAGTACGACTTCCACCGCATTAGATGCGGTGCTAGGACGCTGATGCAATATTGCAATGCTCTGTCGCGGGTTGTTTAAACATTTGTGAGGGAGGGAAAAGCGTTTCCTGTGATTTTAGATAAAGCTTCATATAACTGGCAACCATGATTTTAAGCCACAATATGGCCAAGTGTCGTTACTCTGAACCGTAGCTAATTTACTGGCACAAGCGGGAACAATGAAGAAGAGGCAGGTGTCAAAAGGTAGTGGCTTGTGGAATCCACGGGGCTTACGATATGGCCCCTCCAGGTATTACTGGGTGGAGCACTTCATGTGCCCTTTGCTTGGGGTGGAGCACGACATCTGGCCATTTTGTCCCCCTCTTTTATTTTTATTTTTTGTTCAGAAGCGCGTGAAAGAGCGTGTCCCTGCACGCGCTCGTGGCGCTGATTGTGCTATGGCGACATTTTGTTTTCGTCGATTTTTTTGTATTTTCCCCGTGAGCGCGTGCTGTCGGCATCGGGTACTACAGAGGGTGGCATCACCCTAAACAGAAGGACATTGAGGCACCCTAGGTATTACAAGCGTCTTGAACAAGAGCATGAATAGTGTTATTAAATAAGCTACGCTTCAGAGTAGCCACGCTTGGCCTTAGTATGGCTTAAAATTATGGTTGCCAGTTATTTGAAGCTTTATCTGAAATCACAAGAAACGCTTTTCCGTCCCCCACTTTAAACAGTTTGCGACAAAGCAAAGCAACATTACATGAGCTTCCTAACACCGAATCTAATGCTGACGAGTCGCACTTTTGAATCATGACTATCGGCAGTTGCGCCTGCTCTGCACAAGCACCAAAATGGCGGCGTTCACAACACTGTCGGGGAAGAGAGTGCCGATACTCTAAGCGCAGCTCATTTATTGGCTGTAGTTGCCGCGAAACTCCTTTTCCCTGATTGAAACTGAAAGTAAATATGAATAATACACCATTATTATAGCTTATTTAGTTATAACCAAATACACATAATGAGAGGAGGACGCGGGCGGGTAGGAGAAACGCGGGTTTTATGTGCGACCGTTCTAACCGTCTCAAAAGAGAGAACGCACGAGCTTGCGCTGGTTTAGAAAAAAAGGCATCCAAAGAAAAGAGGCGGCACACTGTGTTTTTTGTTATTATGCGTCTAATTGCAAATTGTTGTGTGTATGTTTATTCAGCCGGAAGTTAGTCTGCCTTAGTGGGCGTCTGGTGTCTCAGCTGTAGATGAGCAATTTAGCCAGTGCGGTAAAACCGAAAACCTGGGGTCTTCAACGTGCGCCACGCAGTAGTGATGCACGACCGCACGCCGGTACGATGCTCTTCCAGATCGAAACGGGCAGAGGCGGGGTGGGTTCTGCAGCGCGAGCTTTCGCTCACAGTGCTCCGAGCTGGTGTGCGCTAAAGTCACTGGATCCTGGGAAAGTAACGCCAAGCTGCCCGTGTGGTCGCCATCTTGGTCCGTGAAATGAGCAATTTCTCCTTGACCACTTCGTTCTTGGTGAGCCTATCTAAATTCGCTGGTGACGGGTAGCTTTATGGAGGCGTTTATTGTATACCGAGAGTTTGCTATCCACACACCGGCGAAACAAGCGCACATATTTGTACCACCACCACATGCTGGGCCGGTGCTTAGAGGCACTGAAAAATAAGTTTACTGTCTTGAAATACGCCAGATGAACAATAAAATAGTAAGAGATCCATGGAGATATGCATGATTAATAAGTTGATCGCATACGAAGTGCCAAAGACTCTTAAATTGGTGGGGAACGCTTCCAGTACGATGATGCTCCATGGTGATCTTGGCGCGACTGGTTTAGAACAACCCCCTGGAGGCTTCGAAGATTTAAATGGACCAAGATGGCGATTTCCATGGCAGCCTAGAACAATTAGCCAATCGCCTTGCGAGGTTTGGGTCGTGTGTATGTTAGTATCTGTTTGTGCCCGGCTAGCACGTAGGGAAGGCAATGGCGCTACTTTCCCAGGACCCAGTGACTTCAGTGTGCGCTAGACGATGCACTCGGCAACCAACCCCCCCTTGGGCGTCTAATTTATATACAGGTATACGTATTTGAAGATCGACAATGGACGTCGATCGTCTCGAGGTAATGTAACGTAATAACATTATATAAATTATAAACTGGTTGAAGGACTGAACGACTTAATTTTTCAATTCTTGGATTGTAATGTGAGGGTAGCCTATTTTACTTTCTGTTGATGAAGAGCAATATGAGGTGACGAGGTAATGATTAAATGATGAGGCTCTATAAGGACGACGACATTAATGGGTGTTGAACCACAACGTACAGTGCTAGACTTGTTTCAAGTATCGTGTACCCAAAGACTTTCTTCACCCGCAACAGTATATGGTAGAATCAATGAGGATGTTGCTTTACAACTGTACGGGGAACAGGAAAACTGCACTGCGCAGAAGCGCGGCTTATTCGTTAATATGAGGGACGGATTTCTAGCAGCATTCCCTGATTGACTACTTGGAACAAATGGCCTCGTTGACGTAAAGTGTCCCCGTTCCAAAAGATTCTTGAAGCATACTTAAACCGCAAAGGAGTATGAGGCGAAAAATAAGAAAAAGGAGTTTGGTGTGAAAGGTCCAGATCACCACCGTAGCTTCTACTATCAAGTACAAGGGCAGTTACACAATACACAAAGAAAGGTTTGTGATTTAATTATATTTACACTTAAGGGCATTGATATCCAACCTATTCCGAGAGATGACACCTCCTGGTCAACCAACATAGAGCCTTTTCTACTCAAGTTTTACATGGAAGGCCAGACTTCCGCTGAAATTACTCACGTAGGCGAGTTGTCCGACCGAATAAACTGCCATTACTCCCGATGTGGGTATCTCTCGATCTTTGTTCGTAAGCGATAGTATCATGAGATCGAGCGGTGTGGCTATTCTTCCGCCGAATATTGCTTCGGCGGGTTTTTTTCCGTGTAAGATGAGACCGACGCGTGCTGCCGGAACAAGAACCTGGCGATTCTTCACTGAACTGCTTCTTCCGTAAGCTTCAAAAGGGATTTTGTTTTCGTTTCGCACACCATCTGTTCTGCTTGCCCGTTAGTTGCAGAATGGTATGGTGCACTAATGTGATGCCTGATGCCTTTTTTTTTTTTCTTCAAAAACTTGTTTATTTTATTTGAAGCAAGATTTGGCGCGTTATCAGAGAAAAGTATTTTCGGTAGGGCAAAAGTAGGTAAAATAGACCGTAGAACGTCAATGACGTGTTTGGACGTCGTGGCAGACATCGTGTAAACTTCCAGCCACTTAGAGTACGCATCGTACATGACTCCGCAGATGTGGATACGTTTCGCCACCCACCGACTGAATAGTGGATCGTTTTCAGTTACTGTTCGAGTATTTCCACAAAGTTAGCCCAGGTGCCAGGGCTTTTGTCGAAAGCGGTAAGTGTTCGAAACGTCGACAACGTCGGTAGCCACGTGTTGTGCTTGAAACTGGACACTTACCAATCGCTGAGAAGAAACTTGCTTGTTCGTCTGCCATGAGTCGTCCGATATCCGTTCATCACCACAACACCATCTCCCGACAAAACTGGTCTTCATTGTCCGCATGTCCATGGTTAGCAATCACGTCAACTTATAAATTCCCGAACGCTCATAGCTTGCCGTCGCTGAACGCCGTTCATTCATAGCGTCTTCATTGCAAATAAACGTCTTCCTATTTCTTCTGATGGTTTCCCTAAGCTGTACTTACAACATAATGTGTGTCGGTACTTCCGAAAATATTGCAACGGCGTTTGTTTTCCGGGAACTATAATGTAACAACCTTTACAACATCTTCCGGACCCCGTGAAACACAATATTTCGTGACGTTATTTTAGTCGTCATTAAAATGGTGAGGTAAGTACCGTAAATCGCGAAGCAGTTTACTCGACGTCCGCTTCCACTGGTTGAGTCTACTAAGCGTGCATTCCTGCAGAGGAAATTTTCATTGATAGAATATTGACACGTCTATCAACATTTGATTCCTTCTTGGTAAGATTTATTGCGAAAGCACGTTACAACCGCCGACCGCATCTCCCTATATCAGACAACAATTTATACCCAGCCTGACATTCTCGCATACATCCGTTTGCTGGGCCACGCTACTTGAGCTAGCTGAGCACAGCTGGCAGCGGCGCGAGCAAGGCCACGAGGGGAACGTGATGGTGCTCGAGCCATCCCACTGTGAACCAATGTTTCGGCCACCCCACGGGTGCGTGTCGCCATCTATTGGTTGAACTAACGCCTTGTTCAAGATGGCTGCCGTGGGACCGCAGCCTTAAGGCCTGTTCACACATGCAGCGGAGCGCTACAAGCATAGCGCTTACCTCGCGCCAAGCGCGTGCTGACGGGAGCGTTCACCAGCTTTGTATCGCACCGTCAAAACTGTTACTCATAGCAGACGATAAGTAGCTGACGGCTCGTGAGGAGCGCTACATCAGCGCTCCGCTGCATGTGAGAACCGGCCTTTATTCGAATACCCCGGTTGTTGTTTTTCTCTCGAATATGGATGTAAACTTACATCTTTTTTTTTTTTTTGGTCGCGTGTGTTGTGTTAGCGGGCATCCTCACGTCCTCGTCACGAAAAGGTCACATGACGTGCTTGTCGTCGCGAATAGCTTCATTCAAGGAACGGGAGCGACCACACCCGCTCATACATCATATATCATACGCTGAAGAATGACAAAATGATCTGAGGACACGTCTGAAGTATGCTCCAAGCATGTTTTCTTCATATATGTGTATGATTCCAACATGTATGGAGACAGTTTTGGTATGACTGTTTTTTGTTTTTTTTTTTCTCTGCGCGTAGACAGGAATGAAAGCGTGATCACGTGGCAGAAGATGGCTGGATTGCTGGTCGAAGGAGCTCGTTGTGTGGTGTCGGCTGACCACGCCTAACGCAAACACATCGAAAGGCTTTGGCCACACTTGGTGGCCAGACCGAGCTACAAGTGCGCGAGTCCAGGAATTGCGCATGCTGGCTCGGGGCACGAGGAAGCAGGTCAGTTTTAGCTGGACTCGAATAAGACAAGCATCCGAGTAGGTTGCCTCAATGTCCCTCTGCTGAGGGCACGGTGGAAGAAACACATTTAGGTGATGACTCTGGCCGCTCTTCCCGCGGGGAGCGAGCGACGAGATCGTGTTGACGACGTGCGCGACCGAAAGCGTCGCTGTAGTCGGCCTTCCACGATTGGCCGAACGCTGACTATGACGTCAGAAAAGGATTTTTGATTAAACACGTCTTTAATGAAACCGCCCCCTGGCTGATAAGGCCTCGAGGTGGACGGGGGTAAGGGAAGAGGGAAATGGGGTGATTATGTCAAATGAAAGTCCTGACCCCGGAGGATCGGAGGAATGTTATGATAGATGAGTATGTAAGCTTGAGTTCCACCTCCTCAGTCGTGGCCGGCTGGGTCCATTCCTCAAAGGAGGTAGGGCGTAAGTGGCTTGGGAGGTCTGCGATGACGGCAGTCCGCTCCCGCGAGGTCCCCCTACATTCCCACATTAAGTGTTGGCACGTTGCAGGGACTTTGCAGCACACGCAGTTCGGGTTTGGTCCGATATCTTGGGTGTCGGCTGGACGGTGGACCCTGGCTCTCCACACGGGGGTCATCATCGTCAGCGTTTGTATACGGTGGAGAGCCACCTTTTCCCAGCGCCGAAATCCGCGAGGGATCGGATGGGGATTATGTGGCAGCAGGGCGGCGAGTCTTGCCTTCCTTGCAATTCTTTCGTCTCGTTTGACTTCGAAATGTCGAAGTCGTCTTCCTCTTGCTCGTCCCGTTGAACGGGCGAGAAGACGAGACCTTTTGAGGGCAATTTTTCTGCTTGTAGCTGCGCCTTCGCGGCCCCGTCCGCCCGCTCGTTCCCCGGGATGCTCGCGTGGCCCGGAATTCACGAGACCGTGATTGTCTGTTGTGGTTTCGCTTGGCGGACCAGCGTTCGAATTTTTGTGACTGTGGGGTTGCAAGCGTTTGAGCGTCTAAGTTCGCGTAATGCTTCTTGCGAGTCCGTGTAGATTCGAGATTCAGTAATTCCTGCCTGGCGTGTTGTCGTCGATGCATGGACTGCCATCTGTATAGCGAGTAGCTCTGCGGCGCAAGCGCTTCGCGTGCGTGCGGCTAGTTGTTGCTGGGCTTCTTTCCTGGTGGTGGAATGCCAGGCGATGGCTCTGCGGCCACTCTCGTCGCGAGCCGCATCGGTGTAAAACACCTCAACGTTCGCTTTGAGGGAGCCAATTTCTGCGAGATGCATTTTGACCTGTGGGCCGCGACGTCCCGAGTTGTCGATTCCTTGGTGCTTGGGAGTAGGTTTGATTGAGGTGACCAGTTCTGTGTCCCACGGGGGAGGTGTGATGGGCATTAGTGGGCCTTTCGCTAGATGACTTCTCCCGCTCTTTTCGAGAATGACTCGTCCATGGGGTGTGCGCGCCAGTCGGCGCTCCTGGCTGATGGCCATCTCTTGTGCGATTTCTCGGATGGTATTCATTTGCGCTGCACGTTCGAACTGTTCCACGGTGGTGAAGCGGGGCAGGCCAGTGACAATTCGCATCGCTGCTCGGTTCATTGTAACTAAGGTCGCTTCCTGTGCACGCGTTAATCGAAGATAATTGATACCATAAACCACTTTGGATACGAGCAGGGCTCGGACTAGGCGGCGTAGTAGTTCTTCTTGTGCCCCCCAAGACTTGCTGGAGATGGCTTCGAGGAGTTCAAGACCTTTCTCCCATTGTCCTTTGACTTGCTTAATCCATGTCGTGGCACCCCCGTTCTGGTTAAAGGGGACACCCAGGATCTTCACGTTGTTAGATGGTGTGATAGGATCTCCGTCGAGATGAAGTTTGATGTTGACGCTAGATTTCCTGCGCCTGCTTGGGATGACCATGTAGGTAGTTTTATCTTTAGATATTTCCATTCCAGTGGTGCAGGCAAAGGTGGTGACAATATTCAATGCTCGCTGCATGTAGTGCTGCTGTTGTTCAGCTCCCCCGGCCGTAGTCCATAGGGTGATATCGTCCGCGTAGATGGTGTGCAGAACTTGTGGGACATTATCGAGGGCTCGAGCGAGATCCGTCATTACAATATTGAAGAGTAGCGGCGACAGGACCGCACCCTGTGGTACTCCAACGTTGTTGGGCTTCCATTTTCCTTTTGTGTTGCCGATCATTATTTGGTAGGTACGATCCTGCAGGAACGTCTTAATGAAGTTCAGAAGGCGTCCTTGGATCCCGAGCTTCTTAGCAGCATCTACCACGGTGTGATGGGGAACAGAGTCAAACGCCTTCCGTAGGTCGATGGCGACAAGTGTGCGGGGTTGACTCTTGAATAGCCGTCGCTCATACATGTGGTAGTGTATCATGAGGAGGCTATCTTGTGTTGACATGTGTGGTCTGAAGCCAGTTTGTGTGGGGTGGAATGCTTTGGAGGTCTCGAGGATCCATGAAAGGCGAGTGGTGACCATACGTTCCATGACCTTGCACAGATTAGAGGTGAGGGAGATAGGCCTAAGGTTAGCAACCGTGTGTGGTGTTTTGCCGGCCTTCGGAATGGGAATCACGGTCGATCGTTTCCAATCAGCGGGAATTTCCCCTTCGGACCATATCTTGTTAAAAGTTTCTAAGAGTTCTTCCATGGCGTCTGTGGGAAGGTTCCGGAGCGCCGTAACGGTGATTTTGTCTGGGCCAGGCGCGGACTTCGCGTTCGCCGAGCTAAGAGCGTCAACAAGCTCCGCAAGAGTAAATGGTGCGTCTGCTGGCTGTTCGTGCAAGATAGGCTGTCGAGTGTAAGTTTCGGTTGGCGGAGGGTTGGGTTGCTGTGGGAAAAAATGTTCTCCCGCTTCATCTGCCAGTCGTTCTTCGCGTATTTTGAGGCGGAGGGCAAGGTTGCTTCCCGTGTTTCGTGTTTTCGTTTTCCCGGAAAGGCCTTTGTATACGTGCCATACTTTGTAGTAGCCCGTTCTGTAGTTGAAAAAGTCACACAGGCCACGCCATGTTGTTCGGCAGAGCTCTATCGTGTACTTCTTAGCTTCGGCTGTAGCTTGATTGAGGCGGATCTTGTTGGTCAGTGCCCATCGGACTCTGTAGTGCTGGAGGGCGGCTAAACGGTTGTCCCATAGGTTGGTCAGGTGAAGATCTGGCTGAGGAGTGTCTTCTTTCACCTGGTATTCCGTGCGTGCTTCTTTCAAGGCGCGCTGAATTCTCTCGGTGAATGGAATGTCACTGTGCCGGCTCATCGCCGTGCGGTAGTTGTCCCATTTGGGGAGGGTTACTCGCCGTCTCTGGGAAGTACGGATGCCGAGTTTGAGATAAATGGGCAGGTGATCGCTACCCATGGGATCTGACTGGACCTGCCACTGAAGTCTCAATCTCGGGTATGCCCACGTTAGGTCGGGTGACGTGTCATTTTGGCTGGTGGACTGGGCCAACCGGGTGGGAACGCAGGGGTTGTTGCATAGCTTGAGCTTGGCTGTGGCACAGGCTTTCTTGATGTTCCTTCCGCGGGCGTTCTCGTCTGGGTACCCCCACGCAGTGTGACGAGCATTGAAATCACCGGCCAGGATGGTATGTTGTCCAGGTGTTACGAGTCCCTCGATCCAATCGGCCTCGTTGGGGCCCACGGACGGCCGTGTGTATATGTTCTGGATTATATTTACAGTGTCACCGAGCTTGACCTGTGTAGAGACGACCTCACGGTCGCCTGAACACGCCGACTGGGAATGTAATTGCGTGTGTGGATGTGTTTTCTTAATTAGTGTGGCTACGATGCCGTAGTTATTTGTTTGTCTCTGAATACTTGGATATATGAATGTTTTGTATCCCCGTACTTTGATTTTATTGACATTAGCTTCCTGAAGGAGGATAATGTCGGGTGCGCGGTTTTTAAGTTTTTGCAGACGAACTTTAAGTTCTGGTAGCTTTTGTTGCAACCCTCCACAGTTCCATTGTAGGATCCACGGTGAAGTGTTTGAGCAGCGTTTGTTCTGTGTACGTGAGGATGGTGTCTTTTGAGTGGTTCCGGATATGTTTTGTGTATTAATATTTATCATTATGTGTGTCAATGAGCCTGTGTATTGCCGCCGTGAGCGCGGCCAATTGTTTCTCCATTCGTGCAAAACTTGCTTGCTAAGCTTGCAAGGTTTGTAGCGTGATGTCGTGTTGTTCCAGTTGGTGAGCAGGTGTTGCTACTGGCTCGGAAGTTGCTGCGGTTACCGCTGCATACGATGTCCCACCACTTTGCAGCATCGGTGGTGCCATAGGTGCTTCGGGAGGCGGGAGCTTACCCTTTCCTTGTTCTTGTCTGGCCCTTGGCCGCTTGTTGCGCCGTTCTGGGATTGCTCTTTTCAGGCAGTCATTGCTCGTGGCCAGGTGAGCTCCGCTGCAATTCACGCACTGTGGGCTCCGCGAGCATGTTTCCATAGCATCGTGCTCAGAGCCGCACGTTCCACAGCGCGCAGCGCTTCGTGGGCATACATCCATTTTGTGTCCGATCGTGTGACAACGAAAACACACCAACGGACGCGGGCGATACTCGCGGACATTTAGGACCTCACACATGTAGGTCACTTTCTTCGGAAGAATCTTGCCTTCGAATGTCACTAGAACGGTTTTGCCTTTTGTCCCAATGGGCCTCGCTGATGCGATATTTCGACCCTTGCAGGTGATGTCGGCCTGTAGTGATTCAGGCGTCACCGTGTTTCCTTGGCCCAGGAGGTAAATAACTCCCCGGCATTGGTTTCCCGCCAAAGCTTTGTACGGCTGTAGTGCGTGTGTATCCTCGCCTTTCCTTATTTCTTTCACTTGCAGAAGTTTCTCCAGCATGAGAGGGTCCCGTGTTGTAATGGCGATTCTGTTCGCTTTTTCATTGCGATGGACGGCATAGCCGTCTAGATTTTGTATTCCAGCCTTCTTGACTGCTTCTTGTATTTCTTTTCCAGTGAAAGAGTTCACCTCTTTCTTTCCAATGGAGCGCAGCACGACAGTCTGCGTCGGATGTGAGGTGGGTGTTGACCTTCCCGCGGTTTCTGTAGCTAATGGATTCCACCTTCTTTTCTTAGGTGTTGCACCCAGGAGTGGCCATTCTTCAAAGTCTATATCTTCAGCATTCCGCAGGCCGGGCTGTTCCATCCCGTGTTTTGTAGATGAGCCGCCATTACTCCCCGACGTGCTGTCTTGGGGCGTTCCTTGCGAGGGCCAGCCGCCATCTTGTGCCGGCAGGTGGGCCGGAGTGGAATGGTCGCCATCTTGGATTTGCCGGTGACCTTGAGTAGGCATCGTGTCGTTTTGTCCAGGCGCTGATCTAGGAGAGCGGGACCTTTCATTTCTGCTTCTCGATGAACATCGCAGTCGTGGGATATGTTGCCGCGTCAGTGGAGGTGGGCTGCTCTCAGGTTGCGGAGGTGGCATGAACTGCGCGACAAGCTGGTTCAGTGCCACAAGAAATGCCGGGTTCTTCTCAATTATGGTCGCAAGAACATTAAGGGTATGCTCCATAACCGATGATGATAACCTCTGTGGTTGTCCACAGGATGGTGGAAGGCTTACGTGCTGCGGGTGCGAGGTCCCTTCCAGTCTTCTGTCATTATAGGTGCAGTGGGCTCGGGGTGGCTGCTGCTGCTGGTTTATGGTGGTTATTTCGGCACTGGAGGCATCCAGTGGTGGTTGTGGTGGGTCACCTCCCGGGCAGGGGTGGCCCGAGGCCAGGGCCGGAACCGCAGGGGTCCCGTAGGATAGTGAAGCGAGCGCTAGGTTGAAAATTTGGGAGCAGCGAAGAAACACGTCCTATCGCCGTTCGAAAACCTCATCTTCTTCCGTCAGAAAAGGATTTATCATAGACGGAAATAAGAGGAATGAAAGAACTTTAATTTTGACGGTGTTGGCAGTGTTCCTTTGAGAGCGCAATGATTTCAAGCTTCCACCATGCTAATTACAAACACCATCGAACTTGTTGTTCGCAAGGTAATGACGTCACAAGGGGGAACCATAGGAGGGCGCCACCAAAACATCTCGCCTAGAGTGCCTTCATACACACGCGCGCTTTTGCTTGAGTGGTGACATCTCAGCCATTTTTCCGCCCAATCGTTTTTTTATGCATTTTGAAGTGCGCGCAATCCGGTGTCACTCAGCTCGAGCGCGTAGCTTTGGCTGATGCATAGACGCCATCTTACCGCCCAAGTCACGCACCGAGTGCGCGAGAGCGTCACGCGCTGGCACATTCCGGACAACAATGGATGTCTTCACCCTGAGACAGACAGACATCTAGGCACCCTAATCTCGCCGCTAATAGCTCGAACCAGGGGGGCTAAGCTCGGCGCGGCGAGATCGAGGCGAGTTCTCCGCCAAACTCGCCGACCGCCGCGATTGGTCGGCGCCGTGCATGACGACACGCGCCGACACTCCCCAGATCGTGACGTTAAATGGAGGGTTTGAGGCAGTCGGAGAGTTGCATATTCGGAACTCGCGGCGAGATGCGGTGACGTCATTGTGACTTGGCAGAAGCCGCCGCGGATGGGAAAAGCTTGCCGGCTCCGACCTAGGCGAGTTTGGGCGAGTTGGGCGCGATATCAGGGAGAAGCGTCCAAAATGGCAGCGTTTTCGTTCGTGTTTTGCCGTCAGCATAGGTATTTAAACCACGCCAATGTGTTGGACTTGGACGACGTTCATTTTCAACAACACTATCGCCTCTCGAAAGGCGTGGTAAGGTGGCTGTGCGATGAACTGCGTGGCGAACCGGGCTTGAGGCGATGGAGCCGTGAATGAACTGTCCCCCCGTCGTGAATCCTACATCCAAATTCTACAAAGTGAATCCTAGAAACAAATGTGTTTTTACGGCAATCTGCAACCAGGAACGCAATTTACCATTACCTACAGGCTTTTACAATTATTTTGATGGGTTGCTGTGCTGCGTAGATGCAAGATAAACGCACTTGATAAAATTCAAACTAAAACAGATGATAGAAGAAAAGCAATATACATGAATGGCGCACACTAACAACTGTGTAATTTCTTTCTCATCTTTCTTCTTCCACACCGTATTTTGACAAACAAATTGGCCGTTAGTTGTTTATACAGCAGGAGAACATGCCAGAACATTGCGACATTGTCACCTACTGTAGATAAGCAATTTAGCCAGTGCAGTATGACTGCTAGCCTAGGGTCTTTAACGTGCACCACGTAGTAGTGATACACGACCGCATGCCGGTACGATGCTCATCAACATCGAAAAAGGCAGGGGCGGGGGTGAATCCACGATCCTGGGTTCTGCAGCGCGAGCTTTCGCTCCACGTGCACCCTATTCTAAAAAAAAAAAAAAAAATTGTGGCTGTGTGGCGGTGTGGAGGGAGAAAGATAAGAAAGAAATTACACAGTTGTTAGTCTGCGCCATTCCTGTATGTTGTTTTAGTCTATACTCTGCTTTAGTTTATATCTTTATCAAGAGCGTTTTTCTTGCATCTACGTGGCGCAGCAAACCATCACAATGTCTAGTCAACTAGCCCACATCCAAGCAATGTTTGTAAAAATTGGGCTGTATGTATGTTGATACTGCCTAAAACTTGGTCTGCCTCAACGGGGAAGATTCTCCCAGCTGTAGATGAGAAATTTAGCCATGCAGTGCCGTACAACCGCTAGCCTGGGGTCCTTAACGCCCATCCCGCAGTAGTGTTACACGACTGCACGCCGGTACGATGCTCATCAACATCGAAACAGGCAGGGGTGGGGATTGAACCCAGCATCCTGGGTTCTGCAACGGACCTTTCGCTCGACGTGCTCCGAGCTGGTGTGCGCTAGCTCAGCCGGCCACCGATCCCCCGATTTAAATAAAATAAAAACCCTTCACTGCGGAGCGTAGGGAAAAATCGGAGCTACGCTGGGGAACCCGCCGCCGCCGGGGGGGGGGGGGGGGGTAGGAAATGTAAGAGGGGGAGTGGGAAACTCGCCGGGGTGGAGTTAAAAGAAGCTCGTCCCCTCCCTCGTGACGTGGCATCGGAGAGATTCCCGCCGGAGGCGAGCTTAGCCCCCCAGGAGTAGTTAGTCCCGCGCTGCCGCGGTGGGCGCTGAGGTACGAGGCCCCTCCTCGGCGGCCACGGTGTCGGTGGCGTAGCGTGCTCGCCTTTTTCGCGGTGTGGTGGTGTGCGACCAGTTGCTGCTCGCGTTTTGCTTTGGTGCTGTGTCCAGAGGTCGGCATTTTAGGTCGCCCTCACTCACCCTCACCCTCCCAGCTACACTCACCTTCAGCCCCTCACTCACCTTTATCCTCTGTCACACACCTTCAGCCCTTCACTCACCCTCACCGCCCTCACGGCCCTCACGCCACTCAGACCTGTTTCAGGTGAGGCAATTTCGCCCAGAAACTTGACGTCACAACACCAGCAACATAGGCCGCCCGCGTTCACACGCCGCAACCAATTGCTGCAATTTGCCATCATCATCATGAAATTTTATTCTTCTTGCACTATTTAGACACACAATTACGCGCCATAAACGCATCTTTATGCATTTAAATCTCGATGAGTATACTAATGCATATTTCTGAAACAGTTTATTACCAAAAACGGTACATTTCACACCAGAACCAAATCTTTTGTTGTCATCATCACCTGCACTGACCCGATCTCAGCCATTCGTGTCGATCTATGGAAAGCTAGGGAACAACCAGCCAACAACACCAAAATTGCTGAAAAAGTTGCTCCGTCTGAAGGGGACCTCACGCACTCACCGCCCTCACGCACTCATGGCCCTCACATCCCTCACGCACTCACCGCCCTCACGGCCCTCACACCTCTCATGCCACTCAACGCCCTCCGTCCCCTCACGCCCCTCATGGCCCTCAAACCCCACACGCACTCATGACCCTCACGCCACTCACCGCCCTCACGCCACTCACGCCACTCATGGCTCTCACACCCCTCACGCACCCACCGCCCTCACGGCCCTCACGGCCCTCATGCACTCACGGTCCTCATGCACTCGCAGCCCTCACGGCAATCACTCACCCTCACACTCATGAATTTTCCTGGTTCAGAAACTCATTCACCCTCACCTCACCGGTGAAGATGAGGGTGAATGAGGGCCCTCATGAGTGAGGTTTGCCGAGCTATGGCTGTGTCGATCACAGGTGCCACCATGGTGCACGAAGGTGAGCCTTAACCCGAAGGACAAAAAAGAAAACACAGATTTACGGGCTCTGGCGACTTGGTGGCGGCGTGGTGGCGGTGAGGTACAAGAAGCGGTGAGCGAGTGGTTGCGGGACCACCGCAGAAAGAAACAGCCGGAGCGGTCGGTTTCGGAGGGACCCATACTTGGGCGCCATCTATCCCCGTGGGAGTGAAGCGCTCGGTGCGCCGAACATAATGTGGTCGCCGCGTCGGACAGAGGGTCATCACCTAAATGTTTCTTCCACAGGGGTTCACGATGTTGCCATTCTTTGTAGCATTCGATGTCGACAGCACGCGCTCACAGAGAGAAAACAAATAAATCGCCAAGAACAAAATGTCGCCGCAGCACAGTCAGCGCGACGAGCGCGTGCAGGAACACGCTCCTTCACACGCTTCAAAAAAAAAAAAAAAGTTAAGCGTTTGGGACAAAATGGCCAGATGTCATTACCCTTAGCAAAGCGCATATGAAGAAACCCTAGACCCGCGATGTTATGCACATAAAGGCCCGTTCACACACTTGCAGCCGAGCACGATCACTCACCGATTTATAGGAACGTGCAAACAGCATGATCACTCAGCAATTTTTTCTTTTACTTTTAACAACGTATCGTAGGGCTCTTCAGTATAAAAATGTTCACATCATCTTGCGCGACCTGAGAGATCAGCCCTGGGCAATTCGTCCATCGCGTACTAACTACATTGATCCAGTGTTGTAGGCGTTACCGAAAAAAAAAGGAACTAACACGTTACTTGCAAATAAAATGGACGCGTTACCGTTGCCACCAAAAAGTAACGCAGTTCACTTTTGCGCTAATTTTTAATTGTGAATTAACGTCTTACTCCTTTTGCCGGCGCTATATTTCAAGAAACATTATGTCGTTCTAGAAACTGAACATAATTACCTTATCTTTTTTAGGGTTTCACCTAAATACTCTCTAGAAAAAAAGCGAAGAATGTCTGTCTAGTTGGTACACGCGTGTCAAAAAAAAAAAATTAATTTTACGCGAAAAAAAATATTTTAGAGCAATATCGATGGCGCGAGACGCGATTTAGTCGCTAGTCGCCTCCTTTCCATTTGTGTTCTCTCTAGGCATTTGGGGCGACCTAAATGTGAAGGCTTCGCCTTCACATAGGTCGAAAGAGCGAATGACCATCTCATTGAGCGAATGACCATTTATTTGCCTGCAGAGCTAGGTCGAGCCTAGCCGGTCATGAATTTCGCGCGCAGAATTTCAAATAAATCTGTCGCCATCAATATTGCACCAATTTTTTCTCCGCGTAAAATTTTCTTTATAGACACGGGTGTCCCAACCAGACTTAAAAAAAAGAAGGTTTTTTCCTTTTCAGGAAAGTGTTTTTTTGCGAATTTTTATGCGTACAGAAAAGCGGGATTTTTTTTTTTTTATCAGTTGGATTTTGTAGATCTGCAGTCAAGCAGCGGCAAAGAGGCATCTTCACGGCACTTCTCGCCTTTGTCCGTTTTCTATCAGCGGCTCAACCAATCACGCACAGAAAGAAGTGCGAGATCACGTCGCATTCACTGTGCTTTCGTGACGGTGCATTTTCGGCGCCTGCTCGTACTCAACGTGAAACGGCGTATATACTAGCATAGCCTCCTCTATACTCACAAAGCCTGGCAGTTCGACGACGGAACCAGAGTGCCGGGTCGCAGATTGGGAGCGCGAGTATCTGGTAGCACAGAGCATCAAAGAGGCATTTCTCGAGGAACCTGGACGTCAGCGCACAGCTTTTACAGGGGCGAGCATCCGAAACACACCTGTTTGCTCGGGAAAAGTGTGTTTCGGCGTCTCACCGCAGCGGGGCGCCAGTCACGTGGCTCTCCTCTCACCCGTTGTCTTCCGCTCCACTTTTTCCATTTCGGCGGTCGCTTCTCATGGCGATCTGCCAGGCTTTGTCAGTATATAGGAGGCTATGATACGAGCCGGTGTCTCTAGAAATCGGAGCCACTCGTTGGTCGCGCAAGGCTGAACTTCGGCGAAAGGACAACTGGTTCCCGAACATCTGCAGGAAGATGTGAGCAGCTTCCCGGGCCTTGTGCCGACGTCAGCTGGCGTGGTGGGACGAAGCTCCCGAGTCCCGCGCAGCTGCTGGCCGCTACACGCGGCATCGTCTGCGAGCAGAAAATCAGGTCAAAATACGTTTGTCATTTCAGTGGTTATAAGCGTTATAAAGGAGAGCTCTTGAATACATCGTGCAGCGTGTGAGCTGCGTGAATAGAGAATTAAACGAGGCCGAGTCTCGAAATTAAAGCGATGCAATTTTAAGGGCAAATTACACCGCTCCCTTTTATGATCAATGGTATAAATCTGTAACGGAGCACGCTATCCGCTTCGAACTCCGACTCCAGGAGAGGAAGACCGCCTTTGCTTCTGTAGCGGCAGGGGCTGGCAAGCCGGCCGAAACGTGGCGGCATGTGGCGGAGAAATCGGAGAGCCGCGATCATTCTTCGCCCTCAATGGTTTCCGCCGTGCCTTCATCAACACGGGGATGTTGACTTTCTGTGGTACAGCAACAAACAGGCAGACAGCAGCTTTTATTTTTTTTTTTTTTCATTTTTGTATAGTCCCAAGTTTTATAGAAGGGAAAGTGTTATTCACTCACCTGGGACGGTGTCATTAAACATTACACTACATTAACACGAGTCCAAATTTTGCCTTATCCACTTTCTAAAATTATAAATGTAATCTTAGTCTAACTACTGGCGTTACTGCAATGCGCACCGGAAAGTCACGTTATCTCAGAAGCCGGCTTCCGAATCCTCCGATTTCGAGAGTTTTACTGTAATCCGGATTGAGGATCAGGAGTCGGCGCTCCTCTAAAACGACGAGCAAAAGCAATTTGTGTTGACATTGATCGCCCACTGGCCGACGCAAGCTCGAGAAAAGAATGACCATTCCTGCGGGCAATAATACGACCCACAGCGGCTGCGCATTGACCCCGTGCTCTGTCGCGGATTTAGGCCATTGATTCCAAACGACCAGTGAAATTCGCCACACAACATGCTTAAAGAAGAACCGTAACTTATTGACACGTAATCCATTACGATTGCTTATCTCGGAAAACTAGTCAAATGCTACCTGTTACTTCCAACATATTGAGGATGCCGACATCATCTGCCCGGGTGAAATCACGGAACACTTTGAATTCAGTAGTATCACTCGTACTCCGCTGGAAAGATAAGTCCCAGGCCACTATTGCATAGTCAAAAGTCAAAAGTCTATTTCTCTCCGTTCAGAGAGGAAAAAGAAAAAAAGTGACTCAATGTTGCTTGACGAGCCTCTGCCCTCCCCCCCCCCCTCCCCCTTACAACAGCAGAGAAATATATACACATACACACATACATACACATGCACCGTCTCTACACCAATAAAAAGAAAATAAGTAAGCTACATCGTGCAATCGATTCATGCTTTAACTGTTCAGGAACGTAGTTAAGAAAATCATTAACACATTGAAAGCAGAACGTATATCCTTCCGAGTTCAACTCAAAGTATTTTATTCAATTCACTGCAACAATTTGAAAGGCGCGGTAGTGTATATCTCAACGTTTGATTGCCATAATTGGTCCTCAAGTGCGGTACTGCCCACGCATCTTCAGAACGAGTGTTGTAGACCATTTCCTTGAACTTAAGATTTGAGATCGGTAAGAGTAAACTGTTGGTACAAAACTACTTTTTATATGCAAGGGCTAATTTGTAACTCTAGTAACTGGTAATTTGCACAATATTAAATTTTTTATCACTGTTTTCGTATGGCAGTCATAGCTAGTATGACATGTAACACAAATCACTCTCTTCTGAAGGATATGCATTTGATTGATGATAGTTAAAGTCGTATTTCCCAATACCAAAACGCAATACTCATAATGAGCATAGAAAAATAGAGTTGTAAACGAGTATCATGGGCCGAACTAGGAATCATGTGGCGATATCTGTATATTACACCCACAGCCTTCGATAGGTTTTTACATGTGTATGGCACCATATCGTTCCAAGTCATGTATTGGTTAAAGATTACCCCCGGGACTTTCATGCTCCCAACTGTATTATTATTGCCCGTACCAAGAAAAAGTACATTCCTAGGACTACAATTTGTATTTTGAGATCTAAATACTTCGGCCTTCGTTTTACTTACGTTTATTTGCAGGGAATTTGATGATGCCCAAGCATTTAATTTATTAAGATAATGATTTGCATTACATATAGTTTTATTCGTGTTAACACCGGAAAAATATACTCGTATCGTCCGCATAAATATTAAAGTTCACATTATCGTGAATAGTTATTAGATCAATAATATACAAGTTGAAGAGGAGTGGCCCCAAAATACTGCCCTGTGGTACACCGGGAGATAGTGGCCTGAAATTTGATAGTTTCTTATTTATTTTAGCACACTGATGGCGGCTTTGACGATAACTGATCATCTGTAAAGCGACCCCACGAACCCCATAAGGGTACAGCTTCGTAAGTGATGTTTATGGTTTATGCGGTTGAAGGCTTTTGTGAAATCAATGAATATGCGAAGTGTTACCAGCTTCGCTTTGATGTTGCCTAAAATTGGGTATTTTTGTTTTAAAAGTGCAAGCTCACTCCCCAGAGACCTTTCATAAATTCATATTGACAGGGCGTAATGATTGAAAACTTCCCACAAAAAGCATGAAGCCTTTGATGTATGATTTTTTCTAATCCCTTGTAAAAGATGCGTAAATCGATAATTTTCTGTCATTATTATCACCGGTTTTATATATTGGCGTCACCTGTGCTATCTGCATTTTTTTTGTGGAAAGGTTCCATATTAAAGTGATAAATTAAATATGTACGTAAGATATGGTAAAATGGGGATGGTTTTTTTATCACTAGCCTGGGTAGTTAAAAAAAATAAAAACATAAAAAAAGGAAGACGAAGTATTCTTTTTTTTTTTCCTAACAGGCAAGTTGATAATCAGCGGTGTGTATGTCTGTTCCTCTCGCGTTTTTTTTCTAATTTGTAACTGTTCAGCTGACCCTATGCAATATGTACGAACTAGCTCAAGTCAAACCTATAGTATAGACCATCCAATTTTTTTTATATAACATCGGATCTGTTTACACCTTGAATTAAATTGTTAAAATATGAACGTTTTGCCTGCCGTAAGGCCCTTGTACACTGATTTCTTTGTTCTTTAATTTAGCCTACGTTAACGCCTCTGCTACGTACGAATTGATGGTAAGGAGTTTTTTTTTATTTGTAAGTTTTTTTTATTTCTGACGTAATTCATGGTTTACGTGACTTGTGGGAAATATTTTGCTGTTGGAAGGGGAAGCAACGGTCGTATATCATATTAAACTTATCAAGAAAGTAATCAAATGCTTCGTCAGTTGATACGCTAGACAACACCGCACCCCAGTTCGCAGAAAATATCTGTTGTTCAAAATGTTGCAAGTTTTTTGTGCTGATGTTTTTAGAAAAAGACTGAGCAGCACTAACTTTTTATTGTTTTTGCCGCTGAAGTTTACAAACAAAAAAATTGGCAGGTGATCGCTAATCGTTACCCCGATCCCGCCAGCAAGTATCTTTGTGGTGCGAACATTCGTTCAAAATAAGTCAAGCAACGTGTCATTCGAAGGCGCTATACGAGTAGGCTGTGAAATAACATTAGACAATCTAAATGTCTGATACAACGACAGTAAATCAAGCTGATGTTTAGAGAGGGTAAGCATGTCTATATTAAAGTCACCACCAAGATAAAGACACATTTGGTTTCACCAAAGAACTTTAAACAAATCTTCAAGGAATTAAAGGAAGGTCGCAACGTTCCCATTTGGCAGTCGATAGACGACAGAGAATACAAATTTAGCATGCTGTAAAGTTAAAATCTCATAGTCAATTGTCACTGTGAAATCACTAACGATGCTATATTCAAGGTTTTTTTTATGTACATACATCCTCCTCTTACTTTGTTGCTATGATTTAAATTGAATACTTATTTAGTTGATCCACGTCATCTCTCTGGTAATACCATGTTTCAGTTACCATTTTTATATAAAAAGAAAGTGTAAAACTGTCCAGAAAGATGCAAAGTTCATCAAACTTATTTCGCACTGATTAAACATTTAAATGAAATAACGAAAAAGGCACATTTGGTTGGTCTTTAAAAAGTTGAACAACCTCATTTGTCAATAAGTAAGATATGTCCTTCATTGCGAGTGAAGTTAAAAAAAACTGCAATACCCAAAGCAAAACTACTTCAGCTTTTGCAAATCGTTTTCAGTCTTTATTAGATGTGCGTGAGTTCTTTCTTTTTTCCTGACAAGAATCTTGCCTTTTTTTATACCAAGCGTACTGGAACCTGTTTGTTTTTGCCCATTCTTTCGCATCCCACAGTATAGTTCCTTATCTTGCTGGGTTAAGTTTTCCAAGATATGAATCTTATTCCGAGCATTCCTTAGTCGTGATGTCTAGCCAGATATCCCGTGTCGCCTGGCTGACAAAGCGAACAATAACTCCGAGGGTCCTGTCTGTACGCCAGGGAAGTCTGTGTGCTGCGATAATTTAATCCGATTGCAGATCAGGTACATCCAGGTTCTTTGCCACTTCATTTATTTTAAACAGATCCTCATTTCCGCTTGCAGGAATCCCATGCAATTCAAGGTTTTGCCTGCGATTCCTCCATTCAAGATCATGCACTTTTTGCTTTAAGTGATCGATTTCCGCGTCTGCATTCGTGTTTTCCAAGTTTGTAACTCATTTCTTTAACCCTTTTATTTCTTCGTCCTGTTCACCAACGCGCTTGAGCGTGACATCATAGTTGTCTGACATATGCTGGAATGACTTTTCCATTCCATCTACGGTTTCCTTAACGTCTAAGGGTGTGTGAAGTCTAACATTAATGCCAGCCAGGAGAACAGCTACATTGAGTTCAGTTTTGCACGTCGCTCTTGAGTATCCGGAAGCACGGTAGCAACACCTTGTTCTTTAGCTTGCCTACTGCTTTGACTGCCCTGAGACTTAAGCAGCTCTGCAAGTCTGGCACCGCTATGCTTTTCAAAATTTAGCTTTCTTTTGAAGTGTCATTTCTGAAATTCCTGCACAACCGCCTCCGTGATAAGAGTATTTAGATTTCGTGCATTCAATTTGCGATTCACTTTCTGACGTTTCTTCAGTACATACCAGACATCATTTGTATCCTGGGCCATTTTGTTTGTAAAACATAGAATCACGCAAGGAGCACGAAAAAAAAAAAAAGCAGCCGCACCAGCAACAGATCACGGAAATTTAAAAAAAAATATTCATACAACGTAACGGAAAACCAACCTAAAATAGCAAGATGAGGCAGCGCACTGCCACTGCTGCTGTGTGTCTGCAAGCCGAGAGTGATGACGTGGCCGCGGTGACGCCGGTCCCATCTGCCACTTGCCGGCGGAGCTCCCAAGCACAGCCACGAGCAGATGGCACTGATTTCGTTCACCAATCGCTGACGAAGCTCCCGGTCACAGACACGAGTAGATGATTCAAGGCACGATGACGGTGTTTCAGAGCGATGAAGACCGGCCAGAAGTGTACTCCGCAACTGAAATAGCGAGATGAGGCGTCTAGTCTCAGTGCAGCGTACTACCGCTGCTGCTGTATGCCTTTCTCGTTTGATGCATTAAGAACATTTCTGGCAGCAATCTCAGGAAGAAAAAAAAAACACCACAGCTAGCAAAGAATCACGACATTTTGACAGATGCGTGGGGCATCTCACTACTTGGCTTAAATTATTGCTAAAAGCAATATCTACAAGTAGCTTTGAGTGCGCACGGCTGCCTATGGGGATCATGTTGTCCCAGTCAATGTCTGGCAAGTTAGACTCCAGCCAGTACTATTTAAGTTGATTGACAAAAATTCAGATAAATTTCTGAGCACATCCATACCATCTTGCGGGTACCTGTACAGTGCCCCTATAAACATTGAGTGACAACCCCAACGAACAGACACTCGAGTTTGATAGATGTACACTCGAAACCGACTGACAAGGAGTGTTATGCCCCCTCCCCCCCCCCCTCCCTTTTCTCCCTCTGGATTCACGACCTCGCCGGAACACATTAAACCCAACCATAAAAACGTCGCTACTATTCTAACTCAATACATTACCGCGGAGTGTTCATCGTTGCCGCTTATAGAGTGCTCCTTTTTTTTTTTTAAACTGGTCACTACTTTCGCTCCCGAAAGAATTCTACTTGCCATTTTTGTCCCCTAGAAAGAAAACAATTCGGTTCACATATCTATATGGATGAAAACAAAAATTGGTTTTGGCATCAGCTTTCTTCCGGGATTAAACATTTCAGTTCTTTACTGAGAGTAAGGCTACAAGTGCTTACCGTGCGCGCAGATGTCACATCATTATCATGTCTATTTCTGGCAAGCGTCGGGAAAACGTTAAATTTGGAACGCGCTAGAAATGAAATCGTTCGTTCTTAAGATTAATGACAAAATAAGAAACTGCACTTACAAATTGCGCAGTGCTGCAGCTGTCGCATAACAGTTACTTCAATGTATAACAACCCAGTTTCTACAGAAGGGGATTCAATACTACCACGGGGAAAAGCACCTTAGTGACCGCAGCTGTTGCTCAGCGTTCTTGTGACGCCCGCTTTGATGACACGCGCTTTCATGTCGCGGCGGGCGCTCTCCTACGTGCGCTTTGCTGTCGCGGCGCTCTCGTGTCGTTGCGCTCTCGTGGCGCCCTCCCATTTCCGTGTACGTCCGTCGTGGCCCGCTAAACTTGGCGGAAAAATTTCCGCCAAGTGTTTCGTGACGTTATGATGCTACACTTTGACGTGATGCCATGTGACTTCAAGCATTCTCCCTCCAAAATCAGTAGCGAACATTTCTCCGCTAAATTTAGCGCGAATTCAGTGCCAGTCATTGTGCCACGTGACGTCGGAGCGTCGGATGAGCACCACCCTCTAAATTTAGCGCGGCAGTGCAATGCCACAGAAGACACGGTGTGCCCTACAAACATGACGACATCTGCGGACACGCCTCAGCATGTATCCTTTATACATGATTCGAACATGCCTGCAAACCCCGTTTGCATGACCAATGGGACCGTAGAAGCAAACACACCTCATACGGTGTGTGCAGATTGCCTTCTCCATGGCGTATTAGCAGTGGGACGACGGCTTAGCTTTGTGCAGTAGTGTTCAACGCCTCGGCTCTTGCAGAAGTTCATTTCCAGGCAATCTGCGGGCATGAAACTATTATCCAAGACCTATACGCTAGAACTTCATGTTCTACTTCGATTTTTTTTTTCAATAGCCCTCCTGCATGCTCTTGGAAAAAAAATAACAGAAAAAAAAAACACTTGGTATTTGTGTTTATAAGTTATAAGGGACCGTAGAATGAAAAGCAGCTGGAGCACGGTGGAGCGAAAGCTCGAGCTGTAGGACCTAGAGATTTGGAGTTCAGCCCCTACTTCTGACCGTTTCTATCTGGCTGAGCAGAGTACCGGTGTGCGATCGTGTATCACTACTGCGTGATGCACGTTGGAGATCTCAGGATAGCAGTGGTACTGTACCGGCTAAATTTCTCATCCATAGCGTAGACATTAGGCGCCCACTGTGGCTGACTTCCCGCTGTCTTAGCATACACAAAACACAATTACTCCTTACTCAGGTGTGTTTGCAGTCACATACATTCAAATTCAATGTCGTAAGTGTCTTACGAAGAAGGTAAGGGGAGAGGGCAAAAACAAAGAGGGTAACCAAGGTGGCTTGTCTATAGGTTGGCTCCTCTGAATTGGGGACAGGGCAAAAACAAAGAGGTTAATGTAGTGATCTGTGATAAGTGATTTTGCCACCAGATGGCGCAACATGTGTTCTGTTTAGTATGCTTTGATGGTGAGTTTATCGGGTTGTCTTACCTTGTTGTTATGTGTGTTTATGCATCTATGATGTTACGTGACATATGTTAATAAAAGAGCCGCCGTCCGTCAGCGACGTCAGAGAACTACGGGACACCCAGCAGGCAACATGTCTTTGTCTCATTCTTCGTAAGCCCCGAACGCGCGGGGCCGCGGCTTCCTACCCGGCCACAATGAGTGCTGTTAGCGTCCTCTCCTTTCGTACCGCCGTGTAGAGGAGATTACTACAGTTAACCAGGGTGAAAAAGGAAGGAAAGATAGAGCGACGACGAGGATACCGAGACTCACCCTGCGGCATTCCGGAACCTCTGTGGTCTTTCTCTGAGGCCTTTTCCCCGTAGTTGGGCCTGAGGCGGCTCCCTACACCGGACACAAGTCGAGAGTCCTTGTCAGCAGGAGGAACGTCATCCTTGTCGGTAGTCGGACGTCGACGGGCACCCTGTTCTTCACTACGCTGTGCCTGGCTTCTTCGCGCCTCTCGAAGTTGCACTTGCCCGGCGACTTGTAGCTGCGCACTTGGCACGAACAGGTATTTTGACCGGTGTGGTGCAGTCCGGGACTCCTGGCCGATCGAAGCGTTCCGGGCAGAGCTGGCACCGATACGAGCGGTCCGCGAGATGCACCAGGTACTTGTGCTGATCCAAGCTAAACTGATACCTGAAGCCCTGGCCGCAGCATCGCCGTCCGTCGACAGCGAAGGGCTCTTACTGGCCAATCAACCGTCTTTATTTCTTCATTAGAATTTGCTCTCTGCTCGTAGATAGGGATGACAGCGTGATCATGTGGCAAATGATGAATGTATGACTGATCGAAGGGGCTTGCAGCTTCTGTAATGGTCGCGTGGGGCCATTACGGGTGGGTGGTAAGAGACAGGGAAAGCTAGGATAAAAACAGCGCCCCGAAAGGCCTGTAAAGATGCTGGAAAGGCTTACATTGCCGTGGCGCGTGGGACGCGAGATGGTCGGTGGCCGGGGACCAAGCGGGCACACCGGTACAGAAAGACACGACACGCCAGCTCGGAGTTTCGATCAAGACTGCTTGTATTTTCAATAGAGAGTTTTAGTAGACCGTTTTCATCTTCCGCTCCGCTCTGAGGGTGCCGAACTGCGCATGCGCGGCCCGCTTCATCGGAATGGAAAGCGGAGGTCCAAAAACGCGTTTTAGTAGGGAGTTTTAGAATACCGCACGCTAAAGCTTTGTGTACGCAAAGAATAGCGTCGTCGCCACTGCGCATGCTCCGAACGCAAACCAGGTTTTGCGCTTTGCGTGCGCAATTTTAGCGTGCGCTATTTCTCGGAAATAGCGGGCGTACGCAAAGATTCTTTGCGCTTCTCCAAGGAGGATTCGTGATGAGAAGTTGGCTAAAGCCAAGACGAGCACAGTTAAAAAAAATTGCGGCTTCCAGGATTATGCCGGCGGCTGTTTTGGCGGCGTCGTGAGTTCGACGTCGGCGGCATCCTCGCGACTGCAATTTTCAATACGGGACGACATTGTACTCGGTTTGGCAGCGATCACCGGCAACTTGATGCTTGCGACGCGCGAACATTTCACGGCGAACGAACGATGTGCGAAGGTCAGTACACGAGACCTCTCTTGCCGAGGCGACGCAAGCGGACACGACCGGTCAACCGCTCGCGTCGCGTTCTCATGTTTAAACAAATTAAAATGCTACTCTGGACCAACAAACTCGTTTTTTTTCTAAAGTTACACCATTTCGTGTGTGAAATAAAAATTGTTACCCTATCTTGGTGGCGTCGCAAGCGCGAGATGCTTGGGCTTTTGCGTCGCGGCGGAGAAACGCTATTCTAAAACTATCCTGCGTCGCGTGCGCTAATACAAGCGCTAAATTTAGCGCTAGCGTGCGCTAAAATTGCGTACGTTATTCTAAAACTCCCTAGTAAAGCGTTTTTCTTCACCGTAACCCCCCATTCACACTGGAAGCGGATCCGCGTTCGCGAAGCGGTTGTGAAAGCGGTTGTATAAAGATCCATGCAATTGCACGCGCATTTGATGTCATCGTGTGCGCGTGCAATTGTACTGAATCCTTATACAACCGCGTTCGCAACCGCTTTGCGAACGCGGATCCGCTTCCAGTGTGAATGGGGGGTAAGAGCGTTTTGAGCAGGTTCGAAAATTTGCTTGCGTAGCCCCACAAGTGACGTTTATAGTACTAGTAAGACAAAAAAACCTAAGCGTTAACACCAAGAGAGTAAAACGAAGCGTGATTGTAGAGGTAGTAAAAACGAGGGCGACAATAATAAACACAGAAGAGTAGGGACACACCCGAAAATATATTAACCTATAAAAGATAAATACAATCGTTCCACCTTGTGTGCGAGTGAAGCCGAAGGTATAAGCATGAGCATGTTGCTCTAAACGGTACTTGCACTGCACGAGCGCGCGTGCTTATCAAGGACGCTGAAAGGCCGGCACTCGCTCTTGTAGCTTCTGCTCCACTCGATTTAAAATGAAACATATTTACTTATTCGAAGTAGAAAAATAAGAGAAAAGGACGAAGTTTGCGCATTACATCCTTTTGCGTAGTACGAGTACAGTGTTGCTCAAGGCTAGCAAGGCATCTGCACGGTGAATCCCCGCTGTTCTCAAGGAAGGAGACTTCTACTAACGAGATTAAGCTGGCGAGACATCGAATCTATGATTCGTATCCCTCGTGCTTCAAGCGCCGAAGCTTCCTTTCCGAACGCGGTTTGCTGGATATTTTCAACGTAGAAAAGAAACCCTTTAGGAAGCTATCCTGCTTAAAGAAGGACCTGGCTGTTCTGCATGCGGGCCTCCAAATACTAGCACGCGACAGATCGGCGCAGGGTGTTGCCAATCTGGCGAGACGCTTTGCATGGTTCTTCCTCGACTGGCCTATCCCAACCGTCTGTTCGTACTTGGATGAGCGTTTGGACGGAACTTGTCGGTGTTCTTCAGTTCCGTGAACCTTATCGTGGGTCACATCAACGAGAGGTTCGGCCACCTGCTCGCTGACATGAACAAACATAGGTGGTTGACCCTGGCGAAACTAGAGCCTGGGCTCACAGGTGAGACCCTGCATGGTTTGTGTAAATTTCGCGTTTCCATTGTTTCTAGCACAGCTGCTCTGTCTGGTGAAAAGTTACCTTTTTCTATACGCCAAAGGTGTACATGGGCAGTGTCAGGAGAAGTCACGACGAGCGCGTTCGTAATCTATGAGTATTAGTAGGCCACTGTTATGAGCCCTCTTTGCTCTACTTTACGCTCTGCGAGAAGCATCGTCCCCACCGCGCATGCGGGGCCCGCTCTGAGTTGGAGCGTATAGTTAGCGGAGTGAGCGTGCGCTCCGCTTCACAAGTTGTAGAGCGGACTGCCCTCAGCGTCCTTAGCGTGATTGCTTAGATCTCAAGATGGCTACACTTAGTCAATACACGTCGATGTTTTTGACCGTGACCTCAGCTTGAAAGAGGTCGAATCAAGAAGTAAAGCGTACGCCCCGCGCGTAAAAAGTAAACCATTTGATTTGAGTTCTATGTAACACAAAACAGCATAATCAAACCAAGTGAACAAGTATCACTTTGCAACCAGCACGGCGTCGGTGAAGTCGTCGCGTTTTGTGGACGTCCAATGGCTATGCAGTCAGATGTACGGGTGCGCGTGCTTGAACGCCGATTATATCTGTGCATGCGCCCTCCTGTCGAAAATGCCACTGAAAGCTGACCACGAGCATAGCGCTCGCAAGCTGCACCAAAGAAACCATTCCCCCTCTCAGCTTTATTTATTCACACTCACTCGCAACTTTTGAATTGTTTAACTTTCCTCAAGAAATGTTTGCATTGGATTTCCTTGGTAGATTTAGAAAATAATAGAAACTTGAATGCAGCCTTTTTAAAAGTGCAACCCATGGTGCCGCTAGTCTTCGACGCCGCCTTATTTTGGCCAAGCGTCTAGGGAGCAAGAGAGCTACGTCATTGTTTGTCGCGGATGCGAGTTTAAATGTATTAGACACGAATGCTGCGTCAATATTGAATATGAAATGGGTTCTAGTCACAAGTCTAGCACTAAAAGCGATGCCCAAAATATGGCGGCCGAATATGTTATCCGGTGGTGTTTTGAAAAGAGTTACCCATAACGGTCGAAAGAATATTCCACGTCAATTTTTTGTCTGGTGAAAACCAGACAGGCATAAACAATGCAAAATTTAGCAAACACAACCCTGGACTTCTAAGCAATAGTGGTAGATTAGAACAGTTTTCAGAAGTTTAGTTTTGAATTCCGGCGTAGCGGGCCTCGCATGCACTGTTTGACGGCCTCAAACCTTATCAGAATTAAGCAACAACTATATATACATATATATATTAATTTACGATACCCAGTTTTTTACAACCCTACAATGGAAATACACTTTATCTTAGAGGATTAACAAGTCCCATATTACATGTTTTGGTAGTGTTTAAATACTGCCGTGTTGTTAGAGCGTTTTTCTTTGTCTTTTTTATTAGGCCGTCAAGGACAAGGGAACACTCCTGAACAACTGTTGGGGTTTTGTAGACCGCACAGCATGCCCATATGCCGTCCATCAAAAAAATTAGAAGAAGACCACAAGAGGGTGCTCGTCGTGAAGCACCAGGCAGTGATGTGCGCGGACGGCATAATTTGACGGCTGGACGAAACCTACAAAGACCATGGGCATTTTTTCGTTTGTTTAATATTAGAATGCATAAAATTATCACAGGAAATCATGTTCAAGCTTTTGTACTGAGCGAAATACCTGTCCAACTGGGCTGAAAGGCATCTAGAAATATTTTAATAAAAAACATTTACTAACGACTCCCATTTTACTTCTCAGATGTGCGTGTGAATATTGCATCTAACCAAATTACAGTGTTACTGTTGAATTCAGCATTGTAAGGGTAGACTATGTTGCGTGGCCTTCTATTGCAAGAAAAGACCGTAGCACAAGTGAGGCAGAAACTGGGCAGGAGCTTAAGCTGAAAAACGGACTTTCATAAACGCACAAAAGAAATAAAAAAGTGTATAGTCAAGCAAAATGGTTTCATGTCACCCCCCAAGGCAGATACATACACTGCGCTCCACTGTTAATACGAACATAAAAAAATCGCCTTTATTTGCAGTTTATTTCTTTGACAGCTATTGAAAAAGCTGAAAATTTGTTGCTCAGATTAGTGCCCCAAACGAGCGCTTTATTCCACACCAATAGGCAAATGTTAGCCCCTCGAATTTAAGGGGAAAAATGAAAACAGGGTATTGAATGCTCCCGCTAACAGTGTCGCGCAGTGTACATAAACACCAAGGCACCATATCACAAACCGAAGCATACGAAGAAGAAAAGACTCATTTCATTGGGAAAAAAAAGTAGAGATATAAATGAAGCACTCGCTTCCGCTAATTTTCACTGTCTTGCTGCCTGAAGTAACCAAACAAAATATCAGTCCGTTTGCCGACTGCTTTAGTCTTTGGTCTTTAACCTTTAATTTTTGGCTCTGGAGAGCCGCGGCACCGCGGAAAGCAGCAGCCCGTACCACCGAGGCCCGCGGTGCCGCGTCTAGGGAACATGGTAATGTGATGAGTATATACGTGCAAGATGACGACGACATGGGTTGTTGGTATTGGGGAGGGTGGCAGTCCGATTCGCAGAACTCCAGACTTCGTGGAGGCGGGTTGGGCGGGTGAGCAGCGAGCTATGAGGATCTTGCACGTCATTCGATCAATGCATGAAGGGGCACCAGGAACATGATGGCACTATTGCTCACTGGGGTCCACTGGGGTCAAAGAATCATGCTCCAAGGAGGTAGTCCAGCCGAAGTAGAAGCTGCCGCATCCGAGGAACCGAGGCCCAGGGCTCAGATTGAGACACCGCCGTCGCCCGGTGTGTCATCCTCTCAACGTCGTCGTCGTAATCTCGCATAGAAAAATCGAGCCCGCTGGCTTAGACAAGGCAGCACCTGTTCCCACCGTTCAGGGGCCGTGAAAGGATGGCGGCCAGCGATTTCTCGAAGCAGCCAGAGGTTCTTGACTACCGTGAAACGTTTCTTGGGGGACGCCTTTTCAAACAAAGTCTGCGTAGCTTCTTAGTGCAGCGAGGTTCATAAGGGTCAAGCGCGCTCCCAAGCATGATTTCAAATAGCGAGCACCCACCTTTCCAGAAAAGCACCATCTAGTGAACCTTTACTGAGAGTGGAACGTGCTTCTCAAAATGGCGACGATAGCGGAGCTGACGCTCCACGCTCAAATCCCAGAGCGGGTCGCGCATGCGCGATGGCGACTCCGCTTTCCATAGAGCGGAGCGGGAAAGCGAAAACGGTCTACTAAAACTCTCTACTATCTACATCAATCAGAGCGTGCCGCTGTCATGCACGCGGCGCGCGGCACCATCTCAAATGCAGCTGAAAACGCCATTTAGATTAATTACAGCTCACTACATCTTCTCCTCCCTTAATAGAAAAATAAACGTTGGATAATTTATTAGGGAAGAGAAGAAAACAGCTTACTCCTTAAAGAAAATACAGAGTTCACGCACACACAAAAATCCTACCAACCAATCACTACAAGCAAAATTAATTGTGAAGTGGTCGGAGAAAATAAGGATAAAGAAGTACATTGGAGAGATACAATCATAAATGCTACACTTTGTACTATGTCGAGCACTTTTCAGTTAGATTGAAAAGTGCTCTCTTCACTGCAACCAAAAATGTCATTGTACTCCTTTAAAACAAAGAACTTTCAAAAATCGCGCAGTAAGCCGAGTCCTTCGAAACACGAATAACACTTTCACCTCTGCGAGTGAAATGAATGACTAGACCTTAGAAACCTAACGAATAACACTTTAAAAAAAAAAACTCACGGTTTGACGAGTCATTTGAAACAAAGATTAACACTTTGACCATAACCTCTATGTACATAACATGGAAACCTGAAAATATACGTAAGGCAGTTCATCCAAAACTTCCATGTCCATAACATGAAAATTTGACATTTGAACACATATGAAAAATGCAAAATAACTGTCTGTTCACATCTATCCCATAAAAATACGGTGGACACGATGAAATTGCAAACCACTATGACTTAAGTCCCAGAGTTTTTAAGGAGCGTCCTTGGAGTATATATCCACTTGAAAGTCACGAAATTTTTGCGGGAAGTCGTCTACGCCGCGCGGGGCGTTGTGGTGTGTCCGATGGGGATAGTGGTGGAGTGTGATATGCCCTTGGTGGTGTGTCTGCACCACCGTCACCTGATGTAGGAGTCGATTCTTGGGTTGCCTCAGGACTTGATTCCAGGACTTCTGCTAAACCAGGAGCCACTGAAGGCTCGGAAAGTGTGGAGGTCTTTGGCCCAACGGAGTGCAGGGACTCCGCTGAGACCGTTGCGGAGCTAGATGACGGCAGCTCGCTCCAATACCCGAGTCCCAGTTGAGATGAACTTGATGCGGTGCTCAATATTGCACCGCTTGAAGGAACGGAAGGTTCAGGACCCTCCTGGAAAGCGAGCCTGAGGGCCTCCTGGAAAACTGCAGCCGGGGCAGCCGGCGGAACTGGTGGCTGGCTGCTGGCTTGATGGACTGGTACAGCAGCGCGGAAGGCCGCTTGGAAACCGGAATCAGGAACAGCACCGGGGACTGGGGTGGCGGGAAAGCCACCGAAAACCATCGCATCTTGCACGGTACAGGGTACCACGGAACTGGTACCGGGTACGCCAGGAACAGGGAGGGCACCGGGTACTATCGGTACGTGGGCAGCACCAGGGACCACAGCTATATGGGCTGCAGGAGCCGTATGATGTGGAACGACGCCTGGCACAGCAGGATCATGGGCGGCGCCGGGGGTCGCATGACTATGGGCACCAGGCGCCACAGCAATATGGCCAGGGCCGGGTGCCGCAGTAGCATGGGCGGCCACAGGGGCCGCAGTGGCATGGACGACCTCTTGGGCCGTCGGAACAGGACCGGCATCAGGGGCCGCAAAAACAGGACCGGCCGCAGGGGCAGGAACGGCAGCAGGGGCCGCATGGACAGGAACGGCAGCAGGGGCCGCAGAAACAGGAACGGCAGCAGGGGCCGCAGAAACAGGAACGGCAGCAGGGGCCGCAGAAACAGGAACGGCAGCAGGGGCCGCAGAAGCAGGAACGGCAACAGGGGTCGCACGGACAGGAGTGACGCTGGGGGCCGCAGCACGCAAAGTTGCAGGTGCCAAACCCTCAGGTGGCACATGGCCCAGGCTTATAGCTGGAGCCGCATTAGTTGAAGTGGGGAATATGTCATCATCCATAAGCCACCACGGCTGACGTTGGGGTGGTTTCAATGTTGTACGTGTCATTTTGTCTGCATTCCATATGGTTCCATCATCTAATCTATATGTGGCTGGCCCAACTTGTTCATGTATATGTTGCGGTGGAGCATATCTGTTGCGCATTTTCCCTCTAATGTTAGGTTTGAAAACCTTTACTGCTTGCCCAGGAGCTAAAACAGGGTGCTTGACTGCTCGACTGGCATCGGAATACTTCTTCATCTTAGTTTGATATTCCTTTACTCTATCAAGAAGCTCTTCCTGAACAACATGTGGAGGGATGGTGGACTCTGGGGTCCCTCGCCCTTGAAGATGCAGTCGCGTCCGGTGGTTGCGACCGTGTAAAAGAAATGCTGGTGTTTCTCCTGTCGCTGCATGGCGAGTACTTCGGTAAACACCGAGATATTCCGTAATGGCTTCAGAAAGCGGACGATGTTGGACGAGTGCCAACTGAATGACAGACTTAAGAACTCGACTGAATCGCTCTACCTGCCCATTAGCTTGGGGATGGTAGAGAGATGACTTCACATGTTTGATGCCATGCGTCTTCAAGAAATCGCTGAACTCCTTTGAAATAAATTGTGGACCATTGTCTGTCGTGATCTCTTGCGGCAAACCCTCGCGGGCAAAGACAGACTTCAAAAACTTTATGACTGTGGCAGTCGTGACGTTGTGGGCTGGTGCCGCTTCAGGCCACTTGCTGTGGTAATCTACCAACGTGATAAAAAATCTTTCCTGAGCAGGAGCTCGTTCAAACGGTCCAACAATGTCCATACCAAGTTTTACCCATGGACGAGTGGGAAATTCAACTGGTTGAAGAGGTGCGCGGGATGCCTTTGCAGGCTTATCTGTGGACTGACATACTGTACAGTTTTGAACTTTGGTCCTGACATGCTGATTTAGATACGGCCACCAGTAAAGTTTCTTGATGATGCTGGTGGTGCGCGAAATACCTTGGTGTGTTTCATGTGCTACATCAATGATCTGATCACGGAGTGTGGACGGGACCACTATCTTCTCTCCCTGGAACAACAATGCATGTGTGACTGATAGCTGGTCTCTTACAACGAAATATGGTTTGAACTCTGAAGGTAACTTGTCCTCTGAAGGCCACGTGTTGGAAAGATATGTTATGACAATTGGCAATACAGGATCTTTTGCAGTTTCTTCCTTGAATTCTTTTTCTGTGAGGCATGCACAGACGATTGAAACCACTTCCTCCTCAAAAGTCATGCCTTCATCGGTATCTGAAACCGGAAGGCGAGACAGAGCGTCGGCAACTACATTGTCGCTTCCTTTGCGATACTTCATGGTGAAATTGTAGTTAAAACGTCTAGCCGTCCAGCGACTGATGCGCCGTGGACGGACACCGGTCCCTTGAGTGGACATTAATGTGACGAGAGCTTGATGATCGGTGTGAATATCGAAGTGTCGACCCCAGAGATATACATGCCATTTCTCGCAAGCCCAGAGGATTGCGAGAGCTTCTTTCTCTCCTGCTGAGTACT
Source organism: Ixodes scapularis (assembly GCF_016920785.2). Taxonomy (NCBI): domain Eukaryota; kingdom Metazoa; phylum Arthropoda; class Arachnida; order Ixodida; family Ixodidae; genus Ixodes; species Ixodes scapularis. Next base: position 34,577,371 of record NW_024609838.1, on the reverse strand, counting down.
TCCGCTCTGCTTCGGAGAGAGCGGGAAGCGAAAGCAACAGTCTTTAGTTGCTTCCCATGCTGGTGCTGGAGAACAGCACCTAGTCCGTAATTGGACGCGTCTGTGGAGACGACAACTGGAAGAGTGGGGTCGAACATAGCGAGAATGGGTGCCTGCTGAAGGCAGGACTTGACACTTTGGAAACTTGCCTCTACGTCGGACGACCAGACAAAAGATGTTCCCTTGCGCAGAAGCCTTCGGAGGGGTTCTACAAGAGTAGCACAATGAGGGACAAACTTACTGTAATATTGTACTAGACCTAGGAAGGCCTTCAACTGCGAAGGTTCTGACGGAACTGGAAAATTTAGGACCGCGTCTATCTTCGACGGAAGGGGTGCTAGACCCTCCGCAGACAGACGATGACCAAGAAATGAAAGTTCAAAAACATTGAAAACGGCTTTTCTATTGAGTTTCATGCTGGCCTCTCTAATACATTGGAGGACTTGTCTGAGGTTATTATCATGTTCTCTCTGGGAGGAACCATAGACAATGACATCGTCCAGATTAAACTGGACTCGCGGACAATGTTTTAATATCTTGGACATGACCTGTTGGAAGGCCGCTGGTGCAGACGCCAGACCGAAACAAACTCGTTTGAAACGAAAAAGCCCTTCATAAGTAATGAATGCTGTTAAGTCGCGACCCCTGGGGTCGAGACGGACCTGATGATAAGCAGACGCAAGGTCTAACTTAGAAAAATGAGAAGCTCCACTGAGGGCGTTCAGAAGCTCATCAATGTGCGGAAGCGGAAAAGAATCAATAACGACTGCCTGGTTTGGCGCCCGCAGATCGACACACATACGGGTTCCACCGTCTTTCTTCTTAACTACTACAATGGGGGACACCCATTCCGACGCGTTTACGCGCTCTATAACACCTTGGTGCTCGAGCTTCTGAATTTCTGCACTGACGGCATCACGCAACGTGATTGGTAAGCGGCGAAGTTTAGCCTGTACCGGCGGGACATGGTGCCGGACAGTGATTGTGTGAGTTTGGTTTTTAACTTACCCTAACTCAGGAGAAAAAAGATCCTCAAATTCTTCAAAACCAGAAGGTAACTTCGATGCATCGCTCACCGATGAAGGTTGCAAAGATGGTCCCGACGTCGGCGGATCCCTTGAAGGCTGGTCTCCGAAGACGCCTCTACTGGAGTAGTATTCAGACGATGTGGATGGCTGAGTGCCGTGAACAGTGGACAATGATGAAGGGTGCTTGCAGGGAGCACTTGAAGTACTCGGCGGAGGACTGGGCTCCGCCGCACCTGGGGACTGCGGAACTTCGGCCGACTTTACATGACCTTGGATGGCTGCGCAAGAGTCCGCAGAATTGACATGAAAACATTTGAGTGGAGCACCCGACAAAATGAGACGAAGTCCATGCACGGCATCTGTCCCAAGCAGGGATCGGCCATTGCGAACAACGTAGAAAAGTATCTCGGCGGATCTCTCTTTGAAACCGACTTTGGTCTGGAAACATCCCACGACTGGAATGGACCCTCGGAGGTAGTGCACAAGAGTGCGCGGTGGTTTCCTTAGCCGGATTTGCTGCTGGGAGTTAATTTTGTTAAACATGCTTTCGGAAAGTATTGAAACTTCGGAGCCAGTATCAATGAGTAATGGTAATGTAGATCCATTCACCTGAACATCAGCGGTGAAATTCCGTGGGCGACTGTCGGCGCGTCCTTTTGGAAGGACTTCCGGTGACCCGACGGTACAAATTTTCGGCTGCTGCTCCTCTTCGTCAGAGAATGCCACGCTTCCATGGCTGGTTGTCAGGTTACGGCCAACTCCAAGCCGCTGGTACCGGCGACCGGCGGCCCGACCACGTCTCGGCGGAAAGGCCAGCTGACGACGATCGGTGGCAGCAGACGATGGAGGAGAACTCCGGCAAACATTTGAAAAATGACCTAGTTTGCCACAAGAAAAACAGGACATTTCTGAAGCAGGACATTCCTCACGTGGATGGGGTCGGCGACCGCAGAATTGACATAACTCTGCCCCATGCCCAAGAGCGCGCGCGCCCGGCGGAGCATCACGCGGTACTCGGCTCACGAAAGTGCGGGTGTGTGCGCGCGACTCGCGCCACTGGTGTTGCGGCGAGAAGGAAACATTTGCGGGGGAGCAGGAAATGGCATGCCGCCGCTCTCCATTTTGATCTTGGATGTGCAAATTCGAATTCGATCGTCGGCCATCTTGTTCACGCTGAATAAAAACCCCTTGTACGACCTGAACGGCGTGCGGCGTTCCAGAACGCGATAAACTGGAGGGAAATTGGCGGTACCGATCGCAATCTCGAGACGCCTGTTCGAACTGCTGTGCTAGAAGCACAATACGTTCGAGGCTGGGTAGTCCAGCTTCCGCAGACTCTCGGATTACCCGATCTTGTACCTCCGACGAATTTAAACCGGCCAAAAAGACTTCTGCGATGCGGTTTTCAAGGGACTCTCCGAAATCACAAAAAGAACCAAGTTGCCTGAGTGCGCTAAGGTAGTCGAGGACGCTCTCTCCCGGGGATTGGACGCGGGTGAGAAATTGCCTGCGTTCGACGACAACGTTAGCTTTGGCAGCAAAATGCTCATCAAGTGCCGCTACGAGCTCATCAAATTCAGAAACGGCCGCGCTGCTGGCGGGGACTGTTGAAGGAGATGTCGAAACTATTCGTTGGCCTTCCAAGCCAAGCAACGCCCACACTAGTGCGCGCTTGCGCTTCGGAGAGCTTTCATCTGCCTCTATGGCCACAAGATAATTGAAAAACGACGTTTTCCAACTTAGCCAAGGCTGCGCAGGGGCACCTGGCGTGGGAAGAAATGCTGGTAGCGTCTGTAAGGAAGCCGTCGCCATCCTCTTACCGTTGCGAGATAATGTTACAAAGATTGACAAAAATATTAAAACTTTCACCCCAAATGAGAACGGGAACAATTTCCTGAGTTACGAAAAAGAGATGGACGCTTCCGTGCTGTGCGCACTTTATGCGTGAAAAGAAAAGAACCATTCGAACACGTTACGCGTAACCACTACTGATTTTTGAAATGGAACGTTGACGGACGAAATGGAACGAGTGTCGCGATGCGTCGACATTATTTTATGTACTACATTTCGCACGGAAAAGATGTGGTGGATGCAAATATTCCAAAAGGACCTAACATTCTGAACGCTACAATATGAACTAACACACAAAAAGAAAACCATACATGCCGGTGTTGCCACCACTCATCTCCGGTACGGAGTCTGATCAAATGTTCACGAGAGGCGAAAATGGAAAAATGAAAGAAAAGACCTCGTCGCCAAAATGTAGTATTAAGCTCGTCACCAAAATGTAGTGGTCGCGTGGGGCCATTACGGGTGAGTGGTAAGAGACAGGGAAAGCTAGGATAAAGACAGCGCCCCGAAAGGCCTGTAAAGATGCTGGAAAGGCTTACATTGCCGTGGCGCGTGGGACGCGAGATGGTCGGTGGCCGGGGACCAAGCGGGCACACCGGTAAAGGAATACACGACACGCCAGCTCGGAGTTTCGATCAAGACTGCTTGTATTTTCAATATCTACATCAATCAGCGCGTGCCGCTGTCAAGCACGCGGCGCGCGGCACCATCTCAAATGTAGAGTGCCTTCATACACACGCGCGGTAGGCACCCTATCTCAAATGCAGCTGAAAACGCCATCTAGATTATTTACAGCTCACTACAGCTTCCACTACCCGTTCAGCTTGCAGGGTAAGCGGAGTATGGTAATCAGTTCACTAGTGAGTTGTTTGTGGAATGGAAGCTGCCAGGCACGAAGAACGAAGATCAACTAGTCCTGGTATCGCATCACGCGATTGCTCAAATTTTTGACTGCGAACACGGGAACAGCATAATCACTCAGCGATTCGTAGAAACGCGCGAACATTATGATCACTCAGAGGTTCATAGGAACACGCGAACAGCATTATCAACTCAGTGATTCATGAGAACACGTGAACAGCATGATCACGTAGGGTTTCATAGGAACATGCGAATAGCTTGATCACTTAGCCATTCATAGGAACACGCGATCATGATCACTCAGCGATTCATAGAAACTCTCATACAGCATAATCACTCTGCGATTCATCGAAACACTCGGACAGCGTGATCACTCAACGATTCCTATGGACATGCGAACATCATGATTACTCAGTGATTCAAAGGACCGCGCGAACAGCATGATCACGTAGAGATCCATAGGAACATGCGAATAGCTTGATCACTCAGCGATTTATAGAAACTCTCGTACACCATAATCACTCTGTGATTCATAGAAACATTCGGACAGCATGATCACAGCGATTCATAGAAACACGCGAACAGCATGATCGCCCAGCGATTTGTAGAAACACGCCAACAGCATGATCACTCAGTGATTCCTATGGACATGCGAACAGCATAATTACTCATGTGATTCAAAGGACCTCGCGAACAGCATGGTCAACTGAGCGATTTATAAGAACACACGAACAGCCTGATTAACTCAATGGTTCATACCAGCACGCGAACAGCATGATCAACTCAGTGAATCATACGAACACATGACCACGTAGCAAATCATAAGAGCATGCGAATAGCTTGATTGATCACTCAGCGATTCATAGAGACTCGTACAGCATGATCACTCAGCGATTCATAGGAACACGCGAACAGCATGATCACGCAGCGATTCATAGGAACATGCGAACAGCATGATTTCTCAGTGATTCATAGGAACACGCAGACCGCATGATCACTCGACGATTCAGATAGACCTTTTTCGTGTGACGATTGCCATCTTATGCAATCTTGTTCGCAGCAAGGACGAGGACAAAAGAAGAGAACTTGACACAACTCTTCTTTTGTCCTCGTCCTTGCTGCGCACAAGATTGCATAAGATGTCAAACCAACTCGCCCAAACTACCACTCTTCACGATTGCCATTTATGTCAGAATTCAACATAGCAACCGCAAAATAAAAAAATAAAAAAAATTCTGGATTATATGCACTGCTCATACCATCATACAAAAGACAGTTTGCAAACATGAGTCGCCGCAATATTCGTGACTCGAATGCAGCTTGCTGAGTTTTCTCCTTGAACTCATTGCCACGCAGCATTCGATGCACGGATCTCGCGGTGACACGCATTTGAACTTGTTTGCAGACTTTCTTTTGTATTATGTATAAGCAGTGTGATGTCTGGCGAAAAAACGTAACCCATCGGTTCTAAAGCTTCGTAATCTGCACGTTACCTCTGCCAAATGAGCCCATATGTACTTTGCCCCGTGTCCTACGACCTTCAGCGCGAACTTTAGAGCCAAGTACATGAATGGATTCAATGGAAGGATGGACGGATGCTAATTATTTCACCCATTATCACGGGTGGTAGCTTGCGTCACCTAGCCGCGGAAATTTGTTGCGTCTACGTTTCTGCAAAGCAGTAATGGCGAATCCCAGGGGTCATTTTGGAGCGCGCCGGGATTGACTTTTCTGGAGCGTCTATTACACTGGGCGGTCGGGATCGAGATGGACGTGTTTTACTCGTCGTTTTGGATCAGCTCCCACTCCAGATACTTGTCCCTCTTATCATGGGCGGAAGCCAGAGAGAAGACGCCATTTAACCCACGAATGAACAGGATCGCTAGGTTGGACATTTGAGAAAAGGTACATGGAAGTGACGTAATGCAAAGGAGGAGCGTATCCTAGCAACACTCACGTGGCGGCTCTGCCCACTTTGACGCCGCTACGTCATCGCAAACTTGACACCCGTCACCCGTTTCAGCGACGTCCGGAGCCAACCACCCACGAGCGGAAGTAGCTACGCATTCCCTGAGGCGTCCCTACGCGCGGGATACGGGGTAGGATTTACTACGACGCGGGGAGCAGTTCCTGCGTTTAGCGAAGAAACGGCAACCAATCCTGTGCGTCGCTGGCCGTCGCATCTGTTCTAGTACAGGTAAAAGTATTGAAAAACAATCAAAATCTTTTGGGCGTTGTTAAAACAAACCGCCTTTTTGTACCCTTTTGCAATACATTTAAGAATTAATTGGAGAGAAAGTTGTTCCAATGTTATGCGGGATGTGCGCTACGCGCCTTCTTCAAACCAAAATGTCGAACCACGAGGAGCCGGGTGTGCCGGGGGCAGCGGAGGGGTCGGCGGAACCAACGGGGAGCGCGCGAGTGACGGCTGCTTTAGTCAGAAACAATTTTTTTATCTTTCGAGAACTTGCTATTGCTGTGCTCAAATAAGAATGTTTGGCGCAACATCTGTGATAATTCTTTCAAAGTGGTCCAGTGTTTATATGGTGGTATGCTAGTCAGAAAATATATATATCTTTTTTTTCCTTTCGAAATTGAACTATTGTGCTCAAATAAGACCAGAGTGTTCAACAAGATATCTGTGATATATACTTAAGATTGCCCAATTGCTTACATGGTTCCAGTCGATGCTCAGTTTTACTTCCAAGAATGAAATATTACATTCCATGTTATCACACTTTTATTCATGAAGTCACAGGTTTCTTTTTTAGGAAATAAAGCAATTTTTAAAACAAACTACATGTGCACTGTCTTGAGATAACAAAATCACCTAACTTTGATGAAGTACCATAAAAGAGATAATAAAATGAAGCAGAAGGCAAGACGCTTTGAAGCATTTGTAAAATGAAACAATGTCCATGACAACAATATCCCTGGTTCAATCAGCAACTAAGAAAGCAATCTCTGCAAAAGCAAGCATTTCTTTCTAGAGGTAGTCTAAATTACTTCTGCGTTCTTTGCAGGGGCAATCCAGATGACCTGTTGGTCTGGCAACTAAACCTCCGAACCTTTTCTGTCACTGTCGACTGCGTCTCGTGCCTTCTGCTCATAAAAATAAAAAAAAAGGCTGTATCGATTTCACCGCGATGCACTCGACACGTATCCGGAGGCAGCACGCTGGCTGAGCGACGAACTTCACAAGGTATAGGAGCTGAAGAGTGTATGTAGCTTGTGGACGGCCATGACTGTGGAGCAGGAAGCGAAGTGTGCACTTTACGGCTTCCACGGGGAGGGCTTCACTGAGGGCAAGAATGTGACGGGGTCCTTGGTGGTCAGGACCTCAGTCGTGGTGGCGAGAGGTTCCCTGTCGCTGCCGGCGTCCGTGCTGGGCACCACCGCAGCGAGGGCGCTGAGGGGCTTCCCGACGGTGTCCCTGGTGGTCGGGACTACCGTCGTGGCGGCGGACCCCTTGCGTGTGGCGCTCCGCACGGGCACGTCTGCGGCGGGTTCCGAACCGGGCGACAAGGCGCTGCCTCAGAGCCTTCCCCCTGTCCGAGAGGCCGACCGGAAGGCCGACCGGAGGGCCGGCAGGAGCCAGCCTCTCGGGAGCCGACGCTGACCTCTCCGAGCTCGGCTCAGAACCGTCCGAGCTCGGCTCAGACTCCAACTCTGACTCTTCAGGGTCGGAGTCTGACTCCGGTTCTGGCTCGCTCGATGCAAGGCAGATGTTGTGGAGCACTGCACATGCCGAAATAATGGCGGTGGCTGTTGAAGGGTGGTAATACAGAGCCCGGTGCCTTTGCAGACACCGGAATCTGTTTTTCGACAGCCCGATGCAGCGCTCCACAACAGACCTGATCGAGGAATGCGCCTTATTAAACCGGCCGCAAGCGGTGGAGGTCGCGTGGTTCCCGGGGACAGGGGTGATGAGCCAAGGCTCCAAGGGGTAGCCGCTGTCACCTGCACATGTAGAGGATGGAACATATTACATTCTTTACTTTTTAAAATAAAAGGCAAGAAAACAGCTGTGTGCAACTATGTCAATTATAATGTAACTTAAGTGTGACTTAAAAGTGTGTTAATATTTCTGCACTACAGTATCAGTTTACATTATGATTAATTAGCACTAGCTTGCCTGCAAACTCCCTGTTATTTCATGTAACTATGTGTTTTCCTGGTGGGTTGTATGGGATGTGTGCACGATTCCTTAGGGGTGCTGTGTTGTATGCAAGTGCATTATTAGGCCCTTGCATCCGACAGATAAAAGCTCTGTTGCTTTTGGGAGTGTGGCCGTGACCTTAGGCACGGGCAGAGCAGAACACGCTGGCCTTGTCTTTGGCAAGCAAGGGGATAAGGCGCCAGTTCGACGAACCTCTTTCCTAATCCTCGGTGGAGTTGGAGATGGGGGAAAAGAGAGGGGGTGGTTAGATTGGAAAGGAGTCAGGTCCTGTTGGGACACGGAGGGTCTAGTAGGAGGAGCTATATAGGCAGACCGAAGAAGAAGGGTCAGGGAAAAGAATCCAGTGTGTGGGACAGAGACGACCCGAGGACAGATTTGGCGAGCCCCAAGTGGCCAAGGAGGAATTGATCCCATTCCGTACAAACTGACGACCGTCAAAGCGACCAGGCGAGCCCCCAGGTATCAGTGAAAGAGCTCCAACTTCATGCGAAAACCAACCAGCAAGAGGGTACAAGCAGACAGTAACAGTGAGTGGGCCGAACCGGACAGCGACTCGCACTGCGGTCGCATGCCTTGCATAGTCTATCACTGTCCTGAGATTGGTGTAGTGTGGCTTTCGTAGCCTGCAGAGTGTGAGAGTTATGTGGACATAAACAGAGATTAATGGCCAAACTTTGGGTGCTGTCTCACTTCAAGGAGTTCCAGCAACTGTGTCTGTGTGCCTCACAACAAGCACAGTATGTGTGGTACTGTGGCTTTCAAGCAGTGGGAGCCACCGTGTGCGTAAGGAATGAATTTAGTATGCTCACCAAGCAGGAACCGGCCGTCGCGTGGCAGCTGCCCTTGCTCGAGTTGGTTTCGGAGCCAGGAAAATTGCCACACGAAGGAGTCGTGCACCGACCCGGGATACCGTGGGTCGATGTACATTATCCGGCAGTCGGCGTCACACACCTGAAAGTGAGAGAGATATTGACATGTAATTACCTGAATCCACAAGTAGTAGATTGGACTTATGGTTCACAAAGCAGTCGCAATTTCAGAACCTTTTAAGTTATTTTGTCTGACACATGCATGTCAACACACCTTCCTGGATGCAAGGTACAACCTTGAAACAAAAATAATGTTTTTTTTTTTTTTTTTTTTTTTACGGAAGCTTGCACGTTTTAACAGACAAGTATTATTTTTGGAAGAAGAGTCTCACGGCTCACATGCTACGTACAGCACACGCTCGCGCAGTCGTGAGACCCCACAGCCCGCAGTCATAAAATGGCATATTAAACCGTATCGGAAATACGTTTTTTTTTTTCTAGAGATTTGGGGCGCGTTTTGACAACGTAACATCGGTGCACTTACCACCATCACGTTGAGGGCGTAGAAGTACTTGCGGCACCAGTACGCCGCCTTCGTGACGGTGGGGTCGTTCTTGGACGGGCCGACGATGGAGACCATGGTCCCGTTCCACGCAACCGATGACGCCGGGTATCCTGCCGAGCAGCCTGAAGCCCCTCTCCGCGTCGAACCTCTCGCTCGGCGTCTCGGGGAAGTGGATCCAGCCACGCTGGACCCCGAGACGACGCACGATAGCGACGGACACGGCGCGGACCGCAACGCTGACTGTCTTTTGGTCCCGCGCTACGTGTTCGTCGCTCGCCACCATGCCTTGGAAGCTCCCCGTGCCGTAGAAGCGCAGTGCAGACAACACTTGAAGCTCCACAGTCATGACGTGGTACGCACTCTCCTCACCTCCGGTTCCTCGCGAAGTTCGTCGCACAACCACCGCACCACGATCTTAGGCAGGCGGTATTGCTTCCGAAAGATCTCCTCCGGGAGCTCGAATGCATCGCGGTGTTCCCGATACAGCCTTTCTGGCGAAAAAAAAAGCTCCATTACAGAAAAAGTCGAAGTGACGAGACGGCGATGCCTCGCCGCTGAAAACATGCTGCCAATGACACCTAGTTCCGAGCAAGTACCTTTTGAAACGTACTCGGTACAAAACGAAACGTCATTTTGTTGTCACGTCCGGTAGCCGACTCCGCCCAGTTTTGCCGACTCCGCCCACATTTTTCTAGGGAAATTACGTCACTTTTGCTTCCAACCAATCAGACGTGATGACGTCACTTCCGTGTACTTAAAAAAGTTACATGTACAATGTCGAACCTAGCCTGGGTGTACAGTTGGGAAGATCTGTTTGCTGAGAGCGGAGGGGATAAGCAGACGTAGGAAGGTAAGGTTACAGATGTCCAGCAAGGAAGACAAGCCTGAGGTTGATTATGCCGAACATCCATATGTTGTGGCTCTGCTGGGACGATTTCGCATGGTCTTTTGTTTTAACAAAAGTCCTGGCTGCGCCAGATTAATGGAAGATTGCATAAACACTGGGGAGTTTTCTCCACACCGTTGAAAGCTGCGCACAGTCAATGTTCAAAAGCGGCAGATCATGGACGACTGCATTAAAGACCTGCTGCGACAGGACCTAATTCAACCAAGTTCCAGCCACTGGTCATCTGCGCCCGTCTGTTAGCTAAATCCAAAAAACGAAGGGAGCAACATTGGACAGAGAGCCAGGAACCCGGGAAAAAGATGGCGGCATGGAAGTGTGCGTTCGCCGTACGTGTAACTTTAAAATTTATTTTCCTTTATTAAAGTCTTCATTTTCCTAAAAGTTTGTTTAATAGGAGGAAAGCCAACATCTCAGAAGTGGGATTCACCGAAAGCTTCGTGGTGAAGCGATCCTGGAAGTCGATGTTGTCGGATTGAGCCTACGGTAATGCTCGCTGACTTTTCAACTGACACGTACGGGTGGTGCCGAGCCCGTGCCGTCAGGTAGCGGCCGTGAAAGAGGGCTCTTCATGTCACCTGCAGACTGCGTGTATCTGGACGCTCTCTCAACGAGTGCCGTCTTCGCGAGGTTCCGACGGCGGAAACGTGAGTCTTCGTGGTGCGTCGTGAAGACCGTGTGTGCGGACGCTCTGTGTGACGTCTGTAGGCCTAGACGCTTAACCAAAGGCAAAAAACAACAGCAGCAACTGTGTGTATGCATAGAAGACGCCTAGACAACCCCAAAGATGGCAAACGGCGACGGAAACCACGAGATAATGCAAGTGCTACTGGAACAAAACTGAAGGTTGCTCGACCTCGTCGAGAGGAAACCAGAAACGTTCCATGTTATGCCGGATCTCAACAAGGCTATTCACGACTTCAACGGCGAAGGCTCGTCACACGAAGCCCGGGCGTGGTGGAGGAGTATCAACTCCATGACCAGCGGCGTAGACTTTCCATTTTCCCGGGAAAAGGGGGGGAGGGGGGCAGGCTGAGTTCTCCCGGGGGGGGGGGGGGGGGGGGGGGGTGCTGCGCGTTATTTTTTTTCGCCAAAACTGGAGATTAGAGCTAACGAAAACACGCTGGAATTCCATTTCCCATGTATTTTGTCAATAAAGGCAACGTGCGCGTTATTTTGTTTCCATGCCGCTACTAGAAGCTCGTTACATGGCACGTAAACAGCGTCTCGGTAAGGATCATGGCCCGGGCCTGGGGGGGGGGGGGGCACGAGCCCCGTTGCCCCCCTTCCCCGCCCGCCCCCCCCCCCCCCCCCCCCCCCCATAATCTACGCCTATGTCCATGGCAGTTCTGCACGGCTGGCCGGACAGCTTCAGGTTGGAGAACGCTAGGCTCCACCTGCTCGATTTTGGCTTCAGGCCCGTGTCGAAGACCTTACTACGTGGGAGGACTTCAAGGTCGCCTTTAGAAAAAGCTTTGTGGGCCAAACAAGCACAGCCGAAAAATGAAAGCAGTTGCAGGAGAGAATCCAGTTGAGGGGAGAGTCCACCACGGCTTATTTCCTTGAAAAGTCCTTGTTGTGCAAGGAATTGGGCCTCGGTATGCAAGATACCAAGGAGCAAGTTTTGGTTGGGCTGCGGTCTAGAGACGCGTGCATCTCGTTGACGGCAAAGGAGCACAGGGACGAGGATGAATTGTTGGCAGACTTGCGAAAGCTGGAGAAAATAAGTGAATAAAAAATCCAGATGTCTCCAAGGGGCAAGTCACACATCAATGATCCAGGTGCAACGACACCTCGCGTCTGGCCATCAGCCTCAAGATCATGGGCTACGGCTCGTCCAACCGAGCAAACAACCACTGGCCTTGCAGATCAAAAGAGTGTGGCCAGAGGCTCATCGAGTCAAGGAATCAATATAGTCGAACCGACGGATCAGGCAAGTGTTGGGGGACCACCCAAGAAAACACCGGAATCCTCCAAGCGAGATTAAGCTTATCGAGAATGCTACAGTTGCGGGAAGTACGGACACATGGCGAGAAACTGCCCAGCAACAAACCCTGTTTGCAACTTCGAGGTGAATCAGAGTCCAAAAAGTGACAGTGATCAAGCTAAATTCCTTATCAATGGAACTCACCAGCTCCCCGTGATGATAGACCCTGGAAGTTCAGACTGTATATTGCGCCATCGAGCAGCTGAAAAGTGTGACCTACAAGTTGTGTGCAAAGGCCAAGACTTGTATGGATTTGGGAACACCGACGTATCTACAGTGCGGTCAATCGGAACCTCGGAGGTCGACATTGAAATCGACGACGTGGTATGCCGTAAGGTCAAGGTGATCGTCGTCAACGACAGTGCCCTGCCTGTGTACATGCTGGTCGGTAGGACCTGGACGAAACAAGGTCACCATTGCATACCTGCGCATGAAAGATGAGCTCAGGTTTGGCTACCGTAATGATTTTCCGTTTTGTGACATCGACCTTGCTCGGATGAAGCCTACCAAGGAACCACTGCGTGTGAAGGAAACCATGGGGCTGCCCAAGAGAACTGTGTTGGGTAACAGTGGAGACCGGTAAGAGTGAAAGAAATCTCATCGTACCAAGTGGGACTGACAAGAGAATGCTGCTTCACATTGAACACGGAAGGGTTGAGATACCCGTGTTGAACGACAAGAATGAAGACCAACAGCTGCTCAAGGGAAGTTTGTTTGCTCACGCTGAATTACTCTCGGAGAGCGAAGAGTTATCCCCAGTGAGGACTGTGCCTCAGCAAGAGCCCATCGATCGGGGCATGCTGATTGTCGGAAAGGACATTAATGAACAGCAAATGGACGTACTGCCGGAGTTGCCGATTGCGTATAAGGACTGCTTCGCACTGAATCTGCCCGAGTCAGGGTGTTGCAACCAACTAGAAATAACCATCACGGAGAAACCTGGAAGTATACCCAGTCAGCTGCAAGCCGTACAAGACTAAGGCAGTGGAAAAGGAAGCGATCCAAAAAGAAATTGTCGAAGAGTAGAAGGCGACTGGTATCGTCACCGAAACAACGTCACCATATGCTAGTCCAGTGCTACTCGTGAAAAAGAAAAATGGAGAAAATCGTCTTTTCAGACAATCGACGGCTCAACAGCCAGACTGGCAGAACACTTCCCATTACCAAACATTGACGACCAGCTGCAACGACTGTCCGGAGCACGAATGTACTGCATGTTAAACTGAAAACGGACACCTCCAGCTTCCACTGAGTGAGGGATTGAAGGCCAAAACTGCATTCATCACACCTGATGAGACTGCACAGTTTGAACGTATGGTGTTTGGGCTAAGAAATGGCCCGGCTGTATTTCAACGTCTAATGAACAAAGTCCTTGGGACTCTGCGCAACACAGTAGCATTGTGCTACATGGACGACTTGTTGATTTCAGCCAAGGACTGGGAGGACTGGCTGGTTCAGCTCAAACACGTCCTGCATGATCTGCGGGCTGCCTGACTAACCCTGAAACTATCCAGGTGTGTGTTTGAAAGTGACGAACTTGATTACTTAGGCTTCAAGGTTGTAAAGTGCAATATGCAGCCAGGTGAAGTGAAGCAACGAGCCATACTGGAAGCTAGCCCGCCGATCAATGTTCACGGGGTCAGGAGGTTTCTGGGCCTGACAGGATTTTTCATATGGCTCATTCCCCACTATGCCCTGAGGGCAGAACCTCTTACTCGTCTGACTAAGAAAGACACAAAGTTTACATGGGGAGTAGAGCAACAGGAGGCTTTCCACCAGCTCCGAAAGGAACTAACAGAACCCCCGGTACTGAAGTTGTACGAACCTTCGGTCCCAACTGAACTCCATGCGGACGCAAGCCTGCATGGACTTGCGGGAACGATTCTTCAGCAAGACGAGTCAGGATGCTGGCACCTGGTGTTTTGTGTTAGCAAGCGCACCACTGATGCTGAGAATTACCATGAAGGAAAAGTAGAGCTCATAGCAATAGTCTGGACTATGGAAAGACTTCGTCCATTCCTTCTAGGGATTCCCTTCACGCTGGTAACAGATTGTCATGCGATTGTGTACCTAAATGCACACAAGACTCTTAAACCACAAATAGCAAGGTGGTTTGACTTACTACAGGAGTATGACTTCAAGATGAAGCACCGTGCAGGTGAGAAAATGGCTCATGCGGACTACCTGAGTCGTGAACCTGTAGAGCCGTCGGAGGACACCCTTGATGAGGTCGTCGAAACCAGACTTGAAGTGTGCCTCACCTTAGGTTTAGAAGACCAAGTTGTGATCATCCAGAGATCTGACACGGACTTGGCTAACCTCGCACAGGTTCTCGAAAAGCCAATCAAGAAAAGGGCCAAAGAGGAAAGTGTCAAGGTCAATAAGAACCTACGACTGAAGGATGGAAAGCTGTTTTACGTGGAGGAAGACGGACGACTCCTTTTCGTGATGCCTAAGAGCATACGTACAACACTGTGTAAAGTTTCACGACTTGCAGGGACATTTTAGCACAGACCGAACTGTGTCGAAAATCAAGGAACTCTATTGGTTTCCTCGGATGAAGCGCTGTGTGCACCAGCACATCCGTAGGTGTTTCGAGTGTCTGATCACAAAGGTACCAGAAGGGAAGAAGCCTGCACGTCTGCACTTTATACCGCCTGGGAAGAGGCCATTTCAAGTTCTACACGAGGACCATGTTGGTCCGTTTGTGAGAAGTTTCAAGAAAACCAGTGGATCTTGGTGCTGATGGACAGTCTGACCAAGTTTGTACGCCTCTACCCTGTGCGAGACACTTCGGCAAGGAATGTACTGCGTTGCATGCAGAGTTTTATCACAGAGTTTGGACTGCCGGAACGCATCATTTCGGACCGTGGTTCCTGTTTCACATCACACAGTTTCGAAGCCTTCCGCCAGGAATATGGTGTGGCTCACACACTGAACTCATCACACCATCCAAGGGCTGACGGCCAGGTAGAGTGAGTGAACGAAACCCTAGTACCGTGCATTATGGCTACAATCGAGGACCCAGCTCACAAGGACTGATAAGAAGATCAAGGAGGTAGAGAGCTACCTGAACACAGCATATAATGCCTCAACAGGCACTAGTCCCTTCAGGCTTCTGCATGGATATCAACCAAGGATGCAAGACAGTGTCCTCAGATTGCTAAACACAGAGAGTGATGAGTGGGTGTGTCCAGAGCAACTTCAAGAGACGGCTCAAAATGACATAATTACCCAGCAAGGAAAGTCGAAGCAGTACTTCGACAAGTATCACTTCGCAGCGGAAGGACTGAGCATTATAGACGTAGTGGTCATGCGCTGCGTTCCAGAGCACAGCGGCGTCCCATCAAAAACCCAGAAGTTTAGAGGCCCACTGACTGTGACGGAAGTACTCCCAGCGGACACCTAAAGAGTGACCGAAAGGAATGAAAAGAAGGAGGTCTACTCAACAACCGCCCACAACAGGCAACTGAAGAGATGGGGTGAAAGATGCCAAGAACCGTCCGACCAATCAAGCACCGACGAAGAAGACAGCGTGCCGGAACGTAGCGCAAGTGTGCCCAAAATACCTTCATACCTTGGGGACTACGCCACATGAACTGAGGACAGTTCGCTGCCAGGAATAGCTAAATTCGAAAACGAAGGGAGGAACATTGGGCAGAGAGTCAGGGACCCGGGAAAAGGATGGCGGCATGCAAGTGTGCGTTCGCCGCACGTGTAACTTTAAATGTTATTTTTCCTGTATTGAAGTTTTTAATTTTCCTAAAAGTTTGTAAATCATATAAAATAGCGGAACAGAAAGACAAGGACAAGAAGTATACAGGACAGGCGCCTGTCCTGTATACTTCTTGTCCTTGTCTTTCTGTTGCGCTATTTTATATGATTTACTAGGATTTATTTTTTTATTTATTTATAAATACCGTTAACCCTTGCCAGGGTCATTACGGAGAGGGAAAAACAACAAAACACATTACCTAACATCTTTCACAACAATAGTACACGTCAAGTAGGCTCTCAAATTCACGAACATTTTCCCTGTCAACAATATAACTAGGCAATGTATTCCAGGACTCAATCACATCAGGAAAAAATGAGTATCGAAAAACATCAACACGGGCATTGAACGGCTCAATGGCTAGGTTGTGATTTAATGGGTCACTTTGTTTACATGGTAGTTTTACATAGCTGTCCTTATTAATCTTAATTTGTCCATGGATGAGTTGAAAAAACAATATCAGTCGATGTTTTTGTCTCCTTGTCTCCAGTAGCTCTAAGTCGCATGAGTCTAACATTGATGTAACCGAATCTGTCCATTTATATTTAGCACAAACAAAGCGGACAGCTAATCTTTGAATTCTTTCTAATTTGGACTTCACGACTTTCTGATGTGGACTCCAGACAGCCGATGCATATTCTAGAACTGACCTCACGAATGTTTTGTAGGCAATTAACGTTCTTTGTTGCGTTGTGCAATTTTTTCCTTAAGTACAATTTCTTTGAAGCCTTAGAGCACAAGTTTTCCACATGTTTTCGCCAGTTTAGATCATGGGTTATGGTCACTCCTAAATATTTAAAACTATTTACATTGTTCAAGAAGTTATTTCCAATGTTTTACCTAAAACAAAGTGCACTCTTTTTTTAGTTATATGAGTAAATGTGGATTTAGTATAGTTAATTTCCATGTCCCACCTTTCACACCACATGTTCAAAGCCTGAAGGCTACGATTGATTTTAATTTGCTCATTCACATTTGTGACTACCGAATAAAGTAAACAATCGTCGGCAAAAAGCTTCATTTCTACGCCTGGCTCTACAATGCTAGCAATATCGTTGATGTACAACAAAAATAATAAGGGTCCCAACAGAGATCCTTGTGGGACACCAGAAAACACCTCCAACGAACAAGACATACAATCGTCAACACGCGCCACCTGCCTGCGATTGATCAAATAAGCCTCAATCCATTCTAATATTGTAGAGCTAATACCGATTTGTCGAAGTTTGAAGAGTAGTTTATTATGAGAAACCTTATCAAAAGCTTTTGCGAAGTCTATACAAATAACATCTATCTGCCTCTGGTCGTTTATTGCTAACGAAAAATCGTGAATAGTTTCGATTAGCTGCGTAACAGTGGAAAGATTGCTCCGAAACCCGTGTTGATGCGGGTAAAGCAACTGGTTCTCTTCAAGAAAGATAATATGTTTTGCTATATTGTGCTCCAGAAGCTTACATGACACAGAGGTAAGAGACACGGGGCGATAATTATTCAGGATTGCTCGGACTCCGCCTTTAAAAATAGGTATTACGATTGCACTACGCCAATCTTGTGGTAGTGAGTGAGCTGGCAAAGATTTCTGAAAGATAGCTTCTAGATAAAATGACACCTACTCGGCATATCGTTGCAAAAATGCAGTCGGTATTTCATCAGGCCCACTAGCCTTCTTTACATCCAACTCTAGCAACTGCTGAAATACGCCCACCCGAGTTATTGAAAAATCTTCCATGCAGCACGGGAATGAATTAAATTGTTCACCGTCATAGCTATTACCATTGTATTTCGAAAAAACAGACTGAAAAAATTCATTGAAGCAGTCTGCTATTTCCTTCCGTTCTATAACCATCTTGGTTGCGGTTTGAACATGATCGATGCTTTCTTTCTTCTTACTAAAAAAACGCCAAAATTTTTCTGGCGATGTTTTCAGGAAGTTGCCAAGTCTCCGATTAAAGAACTGTTGCCTAGATACATTTAATGCGGTTTTCAAATTACGACGGACCTGAGATATCTGGTCTATACTATCTTTTCTTTTCCGTAATCTATTTATTTTACGCTTCATGTGAATAATCTTACGATTGATCCACGGGTTTTTTTTTTTTTTTTTAAGCGAGTCGGAATAAATCTGTTTACACAATGATTTATAACTCCTTTAAAACGCTGCCACAGTTCCTCTACGGACTCACAATCGCAGGCAAGCTGGAACTGGCTAAATGAACATTCCAAAAAATCGATTACAGAAGTGTCATCCGTTTGAACATAATCTTTGATTAGCCGCCTCGGTGGCTCCGAGGCGAGAGCGCCGGCCTACGGATCCCCAGGTGGCGGGTTCGAATCCCGACCGAGGTGCCCGCAATATGACGGAGGCTTATTGCGGAGAAGGCGCCGTGTAACCGAGCTTTCGGTTGCACGTCAAAAGATCCCCAGGTGGTCAAAATTAATCCTCAGTCCTCCGCTGGGGCGTGCCAGATGCCCGTCGTAGGTTTGGCACGTAAAACCCCCAAATTTGATAATCGTTGATTGGAATAGGAACAAAGGGTCGCTTACGATTTCCTATACTATGCAATATGGCCATAGCAATCATCTTATGATCTGATATTCCTTCTTCAACGGATAGTGTGTAATCACCCACTCTCTGGGATATAAACAACAAGTCCAACAGTGACCGGGACTCAGGAGTTACTCTCGTTTCCGCGTTCACTATTTGCCTTAGATTGTGAGAAATCAATATTTCCAACAATATTTCAGCACTGGAAGTCTCCACGTGTCCAGGGGACAAAGCTTCCCAATCTATGTGAGGTAAATTAAAGTCACCGGTCAGTATTAATCTTGTAGTACTTTTCACATGAGCGCACAAGAACAAATTCAACTTATCCAAAGATGAACCAACTAGCCCAACAACGTACCCTACTAAAAGTTTGTTTAATCGGAGGAAGGCCAACACGTCGTAGCGCCCCCCCTTCCCCCCCAAAAAAAGGAGGTTAGTGACTAGCTGTCGACGACCATCATCTAAATGCTAATACAAATGTGCCGTCTACCTAATGCCAATGACGGACTGGGTGTTAGCCGAGCTAAGAAGGGCAAGGTGGTTCACAAGTTATAATTTGTCTATGTGCTTTCTTTAGATCCAGCTAGGACGTACCCAAGACGGCATTTTTATGTCACCTGGGCACGTTCGAGTAAGAGAAGGCCCTTTGGGGTAGGGAGCCTTCATGTGCGCACATGGAGGCACCCTACTTTGGTGCAGCTGGCGCACCAGCCACTTCCCAAGCTCCGATGGTCAAGGTGTTGAGAGACATCAAGTACAAATTCTTCATGGCTTTTCCGGGTGATGTGTTAATTTACTCTGGCTCCTTCGAACACCTCCTGGGCCACATTAAGGAAATGTTGCACAGGATTGAGCAGGATGCACTCTCAATCAATCCTAGCAAGACCCAACTGTACCAAGGGAATGTCGTCCAGATCCAGAGAAGGTTGCAGCCGCGAGAGACTTCGCACCCCCCAGGCAGTCAAGTAGCTGCAAGCACTCTTGGGTCTAGCAAAAGATTGTTGAATTTTTATCCCTAGATTTTCAGAAGTAGTGAGACCCCTTATTTTCGCTGCGAAAGGACGTTAGACGGGCGCGGAAAAACCAGAACGGCTTTCATTGATCTACGAGATCTTCTTGAGGACAACCTGTAGCCCTAAACAGACCGTTTGTCGTCGAGACCGATGCACGTGCCATGGGCAAGGCTGCAGTCCTTCTGCAGGACCAAGATAATCATCTTAGACCGGGTTTATTTATCAGGACTTTTGAGATTCACACCGACCACGGCACCTTAAAGTAGATGTTCACAACAGAGCAAAGATCGAGCCGCGTGCGTCGCTGAGTTTTCATACTGCAAGGTTTCAACTGCCTTCTTAAACAATAGCAAGGAAGAGCAAATATCCCTGTAGACGGATTGAGCAGATGCCCTCTACCGCCCGAGTCCACAGCATGCCCCCCTGAATCTACAAAAGAGACAAAGGAGTGGTTCCCAATTGACGCTCTCTAGCCTTAACCCCAGATGCGTTTTGAAGAAGTGGCTCTCGTACAAGAGCTGGATTTGACAGCCCTAAACGATAATGCTCAAGTGGCCAAGCAGATAATGCCAGAGCCGGCCAGGATGATTGCATATATAAAACATGGGACCTTATCTGCCAACCACCTTAAAGCTCGTCAGGTCCAGAGCTTGGTCGAGGACAGTGAACTACGACCGAGAGGAATTCTGGGCCAGATTTTTGGAAAAAGACAGGTTGGCTGGATGTCCCTCCAGTTGCGTCAGAGAGTTAATCGACTGTACCACGACCAACTTCTCAGTGATCACCTAGGCTATTGTAGACATTGAGGCGGATCCAGCAGCGGTACATCTGGCTGGGCATGCGGTCTGACGTGCCGCGCTATGTGTGTTCTTGCAAGTCTTGGCGGATGCTCAAACCACGCCGACAGAAGCCAAAAGGCTTCATGACAGAAAATGGACCGCGGAGCCGATGGCTGAGCTTAATGGTGGCCTGATAGAGCCGCTTCCTAGTACACCTGGACAAAACAGACACCTTCTGGTGGTGGTGGATGAACTCACCAAGTTTGTACAACTGTTTCTTCTCCGCGTTCCCACAAAAAGGGTTACCTTGGAATGGATGCTGGAGAGCTTCTGTCGCCATGGGTTCACCAAGAGTACAACGGCAAAGTCTTCGTAAGAAACTTCTGAAGGCCAGTCCGGAAACGTCTCGGAATTGAGAACACACACACGGCACCATACCGACCGACAGGACAGCTGGTTGAACGCCACAATGCCATTGTGAAGCAGCGTCTCGTGGCTTACTGTCATGAGCACAGGGATTGGGGCGGACCTGCGAAAACGTCATAACGGGTATACTCTAGCGCTCATATGCTATGGACGACAGCTCCGAATGCCAGGAGAATCCCACGTGAAGCAAAATTAAACAACCTCGTGAAGTTCTGCTCCAGGTTCCAGCATTTGTAACGAATTTGACCACAAGTTTGCAAGATGCCCATGCCTTCGCATTGAAGCATCAAAGGAAAGCACAAGCGCTCCAGCGTAAATATTATGACAATATGATGATGCCAGTGGAGCACCATGCCGGCACTTTGGTGTTGCGTGATCTTCGCACTCCGAGTGATGCCAGAAGAGGAGTCGAAGCGAAGCTGGCAGAGCGAAGGACGGGGCCATATGTGATCGTGCAGAGAATCGGATGCAATGACTTCCGCCTTAAGGACAGCCAGAGTGGACGGCCAGCGAGCATTGCCCATGCGGATCAGCTGGTGGCCTACCACGAGAACTGAACTTTAAAAATGTTATATTTACAATTCAAGGAGAGAGAATTGTTAGGATGTGGAGCAGCCGGCCCGCCGGTTGCTGGTGCAGAACTAGGAAAAAGAAGAACGGGCGCAGTGCACACTTGAGCCCGCGTGGGCTCTCGTTTCGCCATATAAAAGCATTCGTTACACTACATAATTGTCGAACCCCCGTAAGCGTTGACGTATAAACATGTCTACGAGGACAATCCGGAAAACGTTTAAATTCTTGAAGAGCTCAGGTGACCCCGAGTGAAACGCTAACCCACACAAGAGGTCACCGGATCACCAAACAAAACTAGTACGCCGTGGAGGTCACAAAAGAAATAAACGGCTTAAAACGAGTTCGGCCTATCTTACCTCACATCAAACAAAAAACGAAACTCAGGTGTGCGCCTGAATACCACATGAAAAAAAAATAAAAAATAAAATCTACTAAAATTTGTGACACACACCCCACTTCAAAAAATAATCAATTATGAAAATTAAAAAAAAAGAGGCACAAGTTTAGACATACCAAACCCAGGAGCCAGCACTCGTAAAGAAAAAAATATATCTACTACTGATTAGAGCAGAAAAATAATTATTACTCAGGCTACACGAAAATAGCCCTAAAGGGTAGAACAACACAAAACAGATCCCTCAAGCCTGTCTAGGTAACCTTCCATGTGCAAGAACAAAATCTAAAAGCAGAAATTGCCTTGTACAAACATCTCGAACAAAAACAAAAAAATAAAAAAAAAAGCATCGCTCTTCGCGCTTTATCGAAACTATATAACGTGAAAGGAAATCTGACTATTCTTCAGGTAGCCCCTGTGCCTCACGAGGAAAACACTGACATAAATACCTTCAATAAAAACCTGCTCGTTCTCGCCGGCGACTGACCACCCGAATTCGCATCATAAGTAAGACTTGTTCGTAGTTGGCTTATCCCAAGTGGCCCAATTCGTGTGGTTGCAAACAAGTATGACCGACGAAAATCAATTGAAAAAAAACTAATAAAATTAGGAGGTCACTGACACTCCCCACGCGCCTATGAAAGACCCTATTTATTCGCACCCAAACGGTGGAGAAAGACGAAGAGATAGTCATCACCTCGAAGAGGGTTCAAACTCCACCCCCTAACCTAGCTTGCCATGCTACCCAGCTTTGCCCTACTATCCCAGTCGCCCCTGGGCCCGTATGGAATGCCGCGTAGTTGTCCGCTTCCAGGCCCTCTTTGGGATCGCAGCCCTAACGGTATCTCTTCCCATCTGGCTTAAATTGCGGCCTCGGCGCTTGGATGTATACCACTCTGTCTTAACTGAGGCGCAGGTTCGGCGTCCTCAGCGCCTGTTCCTGCAGAACCAGATGCCGGGGCTCGGTGTCTCGGAGTCACTGCCAGACGTCCTCTTCTTGGGTGAAGCCTTGTGGTGCCCTGCCAGCTTGACCCTCGGCGATGAGGCCGCTGACCTTGACCCGAAGTCACTGCAGTCTTCAGTGACGAGGACCTGTTCCCCGAGTCCTCGCGAACGGCGCAGCCGTTGGTTCCAAACCCGTGATAAACGGTCTCCTCGACATTGGGGTCGCCTCCACCCGGTCGTGTAGGCCATGGGCTAAACTCGCCGTCGTTGACCCTGTCTTCATGCGATGCCGACCGGCTCTTGGGGGGTCTTCGGCACTTCCACCTGCACCACTACCGGCCTTCTTCTCGAAGACGGAGAACTGCTCGAAGTCTGTGTTCTTCTGGTCCTCAGCAGCACGCTGACACGCCTGCCACCCGAGAGGGTGGTCTGGCCTCTTGTCGGCGTCTTCCATGTCTCTGCCGCGACCTCCCTCGATACGCCGCTCGATCTGCCATCCAGGCGAGACGCCAGGTCCCCCGTGCCACGAGATCCGCCCTCGTCCCCCCCTCCCCCCCCCCCTTTCCCCCTTTTCGGTGGGATGTCAGGTGCGTCGTCGAAGGCGCACACGATCCCCACCGGCCGCGACGTCGGCACCTCCACGTCCGTCCTCGGGCTGGGCTTGGGGCCCCCATTGCCATCCTTGAAGATCGGATCGGCTCTGTTTTGCCCGTCAGCCTCTGCATCTTTTTCCAACCTTGCGGCGGAAGCGACCAGGTCCTCGGTGCAGAGTTCTTGCGGGACCTCCATTTCCTGCTGCAGAGTATCGAGCTTTACTTGGAGCTCGCTTTTCTTCTTGAAGCGCGACGTTCAGAATTTTCATGGCCGCCACCAGGCACAGGACATCTACCTCAGCCTCCTCCCGTGCCTCCCGATTTCGTCTCAATCTTGCACAGTCCTTATCTGATACTTCAGGACCGTCCTCCTGCTTTCATTGCAGGAGAACACGCTCACAGTCTTCGGTCTGTCCTAGGTCTCCCTTACGATAAACCAACACTTCCTCCTTCGGCCATACCTTCGGCCTCGCTACATCAAGCCCGAGCGGCTCACAACGATGGACTATTTCAGCGAGATTCATCGCAAAAACCCTGTTCAAAATATCACAAAAAATATCGCAGAGCCCTCTGCGGTCATAACCTTTCCGACCTCACACCAACGCCACCGGTCCTGTCGCGGACGCCAGATTTCAAAGTGGGGTGAAAATTAATAAAAATAAAATACTAACTCCATTTGAAGAAAGATAAGTTACTTAAAAAGAAAAGAAATGCTAGATTCGGGCTGGTAACAAGCGATGGGTCCACGTCCGGTGTGAAGCCAAAAGAGAGGCGACGGAACGCGCAGAAGTTTAAATAAAAACAAATATAAGTAGGCAAAAAAAAGTCGCGCAAGGCGACGACACGAAAAGCTACCAACAAAACGCCAACAAGCATTCACCACAAAGTACTCCGACGAACCTTCGAGCAGCGTGACCACGAAGAAACAAACAGAACTCAAAACCAAGACACCGCGAAACAACGCGACGCCCGTGGCACAAATGCAACCGGGAAGAAACGCTCACTGGCGCAAATCAAAAAAAGCTCCGAAAAAGAAAAAAAAAAAAAAAAAAAAAAAGTCTCAACAACTGGATCCGAAGTCCAAGAAAAATTGTTCGCAGGCTCACCGACGTTGGGTTGATGACGGATCCAGAAGATCGCTGTCACCTCGTTGCTCGGCGGGCCGCCGACAACACCGCAGTCCCAAAACGGGAAGAACACACCGCCAGCGTCAAAAAACACGCCGTAAGGCGACAGCACGTTCGAAGGCAACAGCACGCCCGAATAAAAGCTCACCCAAAGGCAAAAACACGCCCATAAGCAAAAAAAAAAAAAAATCCCGAAGGCAGGCAAGCTCGCAGGCAAAGCACGCCCGAAAGCAAATGCGTGCCACCGAGGGCGAAACACCGAAAAACCAAAAACTTAAATTACAACTCCCCCCCCCCCCCCAAAAAAAAAAAAAAAAAAAAAAAAAAAACGAGTTGTAGGTACGTGTTTTTAGAAATCGGGACCGCTCGTTAGTTGCTCAAGGCGGAACTTCGACGAAAGGACAAGTGGTTCCTGAACATCTGCAGGAGGATGTGGGCAGCTTCCCGCGCCTCGTGGTCGACGTCAGCTGTCGTGGTGAGACGCAGCTCCGAGTCCTGCACAGCTGCTGGCTGCTGCCCGACATCCTCTGTGAGTATACAAACCAAAGAAAAAGACGTTTGCCACTTCGGCGATATCATCGTTATAAAAGAGACCTTAAATAGAAGCTAAAGAGGTTCTTGACAAAAGAAGAAGAAAAAAAAACGGATCTCCACGTGGTGAATGATGTTGATTGGGGCGAAGCTCTGGGCACGTTTGCTCGAAGCTGGTTAACTAACCGCGGTTAACCGGATTTCCCTACGACGGGGAATTTTGGGTCACGTGACCGGCAGAGTAAGGACGGCGGGGAAACATGGCGGTGCCCCGGTGAATGAGCTCCGCTCGCTTTGGAAATAGTACGTCGTAGTAGCTGCAGTAGCGGGCGCGTTAGTCAGCAATGAATGGTGCAGGAGGTTTTCGCGCTGCATTACCTCACTTAAAACGCAAAACATGTGCAATGACCTCGCGGCATTTTTTAGATAGGCTTTCGACTCTGACCATTCCTAAGCCTAAATGAACGCGATAGTTGTCGGCATGGCAACGTCTTTGGAAAAAGGATTGCCTTGACTCAATCGGCCGGGTATTGATAGCACGCAGAAGCATAGAGCGTTCCCATAGACCTCTTGCTAAATTTCAAAAGCACCGAGGTGCATGCTACGAGCGTAGTTACATGCGCTGCACCTGCTGGCGTCTGCAGTAATAACTGTTCTGAAGCAAAACGCCTAAAACAAATTTTGCCGTGCACGGGCGTTCGTCAAAGATTTATTATGATTATTTACTTCAAATATTTTATAAGTGGAAGGCCAGCGCGCGCGGATCGTAGAATTACACTTCCAGCGTTCTTCTCGATGTTCGGGTAATTTAATAGATCAATTTTCAGTGGAGCCGAGTTACAGGTTTTTCAATTTATGAGTTCTTACATGCTGGCCAACCATGCTGCCGGCGTACCGCCCGCCTTTCACTGCTCACTTCTTTCTCATCGTTTTTAGGACTCAACTTCGTCGTCCTCTTTCGAAGTCGGAAGGAAATTTCAACGAGGCTTTTCTTTACTTCATACAGCCAAATATTTAGAAAATTTCCAAACAAGGGTTAATTTACTTTTACCTCGCCGATTATTTGTACCACGAGCAATAAAAATTGTTTCTTAAGCTTAAATGTATGCCACGCTGCGTCGCGAAAACCAGGCAGCGCGCATTTTTTGGGTCCCCCCCATTTCGGGAACCTTTCCACGGAAGCCACTTATGTTCGCTACAGCCAGTAGGTGACACCAGCCACCGCCCCATAATAAAACACGGAGCTATCGCTGATCCAGCCCTCGTGAAACTTGGCTAGGTACTTGTAGGTACCTAGTAGGGAAGGGCGGTTAACTTTTAACCGCGGTTAGAGTTAACCGGCTTCGAGCAAACGGGCCCTGGGGTGCTATTCTGGTCACAAACGGTCACGTTCGTGTTTCTCGAAAACTCCTCCCCCCTACGAACCGCGCGCTCCTATTGGCCACAGCCCGCGTGATAATTCCACGCGGTTCCCATGGGAACGTTCGCGAAACACGAAAGCAACCGTTTGCCGTAACTGTCGCTCTTCGAGTTCGGACCGTGACGACAAAGTGACGTATAACCACGTCCGACCTACGTAGCACATAGCGGAAGTCGCGTCACTAGATTAACTGCGGTATTACTTGACACAGCCTACTCCCTGTTTCACTATGAATGCGGGGGATCGGTGGCCGAGTGGTCTAGCGCACACCGGCTCGGAGCACGTGGAGCGAAAGCTCGCGCTGCAGGATCCCTGGCCCCACCCCTGCCCGTTTCGATCTGGATGAGCATCGTACCGGCGTGCGGTCGTGTATCACTACTGCGTGATGCACGTTAAAGACCCCAGGCTAGCGGCTGTACCGCACTGGCTAAATTTCTCATCTACAGCTGGGAGACTCGTCGCCCCTGTGAGGCAGACCAAGTTCTAGGCTGTATAAACACACACACAACCCAATTTCACTATGAATGCGAGCTAGTGCGGGTGTAGGAGCTACATGAACGTGCTCCGGGCTTTCAACGTCCCTATCGAGCAGGCGCGCTTGCGCAGTGCAAGCCAACGTTCATGCAAGATCGTTCGGGGTGATGCGCTCGTGCTTTTAACCTCTCTTTCTATTGCACGAAGTAGAACAAGCTTTGGGCAGGATTACGGCAGGATTCTAGAGCGTAGAAGATGGCGGCGATGCTTGTTGCTCAACGATGGCTCGACCAACGCGTACAATGACGGGTTTTCCGCGATCACCCGGTTGCCTTCGCGATGGACGACGACTGTTTCTGACGACAATACCGCTTGTCGAAAAGCACCGTGTGATCGCAGTGTGACAACGAGAGACGGCGACGATGAGAGATGATGACCGTCGAGCAGCAGCTACTAATTGAATCGCACTGAGATTTTTCGCAACGGGGAACTACAAGGGCGCGGTTGCCCCCGATGATCACATAGCTAATGCCCAGTGGATGGTGATCAGAGCCGTGACGGCCGTCGTGAGTATCGCTGTCAACCGGCTGGGAAGAGACGGTTGGGTCGACAAAACCCCGGACCGAGGCAGCTGAGGCATGTGTGAAATAAGGCTTTTGTCGCCACCATGACAAGCACACCGACGTCGTCGGGTGCGTTGACTAAACTTAGACTCTAACTAAACCTTCGTCACCGTCATCATCGGTCTGAAGGAGACCGTCACCATTCTGAAGGACTCCAACACTTTGCCGCAAACATCATTTTGCCATTAACAACATGGTGGTAAGTTGACGTTTAAACTTCAGGGTTTCTACCGCTTCGAAGTTAGTGCACGCTTAGAAGTTAGTACATATGCCTTCAGTTGACAATTTGTTGCGGTCTGTAGCTACTGTCAATCACGCAATAAAATCCGGATGGGTTGTTGATGGCATTTCGTTGTATCAATTAGATATTTTACCTTTTCACGCCAAGCTGCTGGAATTGCAAGTCAGTCATCGGAAAGTCATAAGAACACTTTTCGATGCCCTGCAATAAACTACGAACACGTCCGTCCTAAAATGAATCGTTACTTGTCTAGACAGCAGCAGTTTAGTCTGACAGAGTATGGTAACATTGTTACCCACTGTAGACGAGAAATTTAGCCAGTGTCTTGTGGATGGTTGTCATCTTCGTGACCAAGAAAAACAATAAAAATAGAATTGTCCTACATTCAACACACGTGAGTTTAATGTAAAGGTTATTGTAGAAATTAAATAGATTGTCGTTTCAAAAGTGACAGTAACTCATTGAAATTAAAGAGTAGTGTGAGCTGGATTTTTGAAATTTGCCTGTGATGCAGAGCAAATAGGCACTGTTGGCTTATCACCATCAAGCATAAACGACAAGCGGAGGCAGAGTAGATGTGTGAAGGAAAAGCGAGCATATGTACTAAAGAAAGAACTGCTACGTAACGTGAAGAATGTCAGCAACTATCTTGCCATTGTGGTACGAGCTCAGTGGCTATGCACATTCTTATAGCAGCCTGTGAATGTAGAATGCTCCCCTTATGTGGCAAAGCCAGGGGTGGGGGGGAGGGGGTGAGGGGGGTGTTTATGGGGCTTCGCTCCTTCCCTCCCCAAATCCGGCGGGCCCTAGAATATACACACAAATTCCGACACCATCCCCCCCGCACCCCAAGTCATGAACATCCCAGCCACCTCAACCCCCCTCCAACCTCACCCCCTTAGAAGTTTCTGGCTACGCCACTACTATCAACAGCATCTCAATCGATAGTCAACATTATCAAGATAAACGAAATTTCTTTTATTTTATCCACCGTATAGGCAGTGTTTTTGTCTTTATATGAATGCAGCCAAAGCACACACTGTAGAAAACACTTGTGTGAAGCCTGCGTTCACAATGCGGTCCCCGTCAAACTTTCAAGGCGTTAACGAATTCCACAAATTAAATTTTCAACGAAACGAATTCGTTTTGCAAGACGCTGGCAAACTTACGTTGCGTTTTACATCATTCACCTTTGTCGTCCGATGAATCAGTAGTCAGCACTACACAAACCTCAATGAGCTTGTCGTTTGTTTTCTTGCCGTTGGGGCGATCGCTGGCGGTCGTGGCGGCGGCATAATTCTTTCTCAGACCGTTGGCTGCTGCCTCCGTGCTCGCGGAAACGTGGTTCCCTTTGTGTCAAGGTGAGGTTTTGAATCTTAATGCACGGCAACGCTGAATAAAGGTCTATTACCGTCTTCATAATCTCAGCAACGCTACCGTACGAGCCACAACAACACCACCACTTTCAAGCTTCATAACACCGGCACAAATAGAAGCCAAGTCTTGCATCTCGCCAAGCGTTACATCGGAGACGTTAAACGCCAGCTCACTGTGCTCTTCGACCCGGTCCTGCCGCCGAATGGGCTCATCCAACAGCACGAAAGTATTCGTGTGCGATTTGATCAAGTGACCGATCGCATGTCAAACCCCAGCCGCGGTCGATCCGACGAGCATCGCGGCCATGTTCTTTCGAGTTTAACTCGCCAAAGGTACGGTTGTCGAGTTAAAACAATGCAAATAGTCCCGTGCATTCTTGTTCTTACGTCATTTTGTCGTCACAACCCGAACTCGAAAAATTACTGTTAGCGGCAAACAGAGGCTTTCTAGTTTCACGAACGTTTCCATGGCAAATGGCGTTGAATCGTCACGCGCAATGAAGCCAATGGGAAAGCGAGGTACCTATGTAGGGACGTGTAAAAACGTAAAAGCCGTTTTCTTTTTTTGCACGAGCTATTCTGCAAATAAAAATAAATAAAAAAGACTGCCCGAGATTATGCCGTCGCGTGCATTTCTTCAGCGCCGAAAGAGAAGAGCATGGCTTATGGAGACTATACCGGCATAATCACTGCAGTGAGCAAAGGAGCAAAGCATTATTAAAACTTCCCGAAGAAACTTTCCTGCACCATCCGCAGAATGCTCACAACCGTTGCACTCTGCGTCGATCTCATGACTTGTCATATACTGCCACAGAGTCGTCGTCAGCTCTGTATCCATTTGAAGTCTCCTTCACAGGCAAACAGGAAATTTCATTTGCAGCTTATGTTCACGGCGGCTTCACAAAGGATGATCGGTGTCGCAGCGCATTTTCACGCAATATTTTTTTTTTTCTCGTAATGCCATCCGTATCGTGCAGAAGCAGGGAAAGCAACGACGCAAACGAGACACAAACACCACAAGGTCGTTACCGCGGTTTTCGCCATGTTTGTTTTCAAAGACCGTAGCGAAAGATTTCGAGAAAACAAGCTGAGATATCTTAGCTAAATTTACTTTACGTCATAATTATTGAAATAATATTTCGTATTTTATAAAAAGATAATATTATTTTTCTCTGTTTCCTTTCATTTTCCGGAAGGTAGCCTTTTCTCCGTTATTCGCTCGTTTTAACTCCCGGAGGAAAGAAAGAAGATAACAAAAAGAACAGGGGGAAATGCGGGGATTTCTGCGCCCGAATGCGTGGACACGTCATCGCGACGTAGGGGGATCGTCAGATTCTAGCTGACCGCGTGCGTGAACCCGAACGTTGGGGCGGAGCCTCAAACAAGAATCATTCTAGTTTGAGGCTCCGCCCCTTCTTTCTCGATACGTCACAACTCGAAAGGTTCCGTTTGCGACCAGAATAGCACCCCTGGTGGGTGCTTGTCTGCGTAGACGCTGAGCCGCAGCATGCCGAGCCTTTCGTTCGTTTTCATCCATGTCACGCTGCGGTCAAATGCTCAAATGCGTATAGAACCACGTTCCATGCCACACATTCTCTTTCTGACATGGATGAAAACGAACGAAAAGCTCGGCATGCTGCGGCTCACCGTCTACGCAGACAAGCACAACCAGAGCTTCGCCCCAATCAAAATCATTCACCACGTAGAGATGCGGTTGTTTTTTTTTTTTTTTTTTTTTTTTTGCCGTACACGATAACGGGAGCACGTGCTTACGTGCTCACGTGCTCGTGAGCACGTAAGCTCACGACAAGGGGCACGAGTCCCCGACGCCAGATATCGGACGGACATACGGACATGGCGAGCCCCTAAGGAGCTTCGCCCCTAGAAAACACAGGCCGCCACGTCTGGACTGGCCGCGCCTGCCACTCCGAGAGCAGATGTCGTCTTCCACTGGTGTAGCAGGCGGTTGTGTACCGTTCGCGTGCTCCGTGGCGGATTTAGGCCACTGATCCAAAACGACCAGTGGAATGCGCCCTGATCAGAAGTCATCATGGAACAACTTTTAACCACATCGAAGATGACTGCTCTCACAGGGCGTGTGATGGCAATGAAATATCATGATACCACGCTTTACGGCACTATCTGTTATTAAGGAGTTTTCGTAGATCGTTTCTGCTGTCTCGCAACACCCTCCGCAACCCGCTACGATACCCAGATTTCTACAGTCAAGGCAACGTTACTAAAACACTCAGTTGGGAAACTCCCATAGAGACAGCTTTGAAAAAGTGGTCCCAATTTGTCTCCGAGCACCGAGCTAATGACGACCACAACGCCACCATTTCTCCCGCAGCGGCCTCTCAGAGAACTGCACGTGATTCTAATTTGGCTTAAGAACAGATACAGCGGTAGGGGTTACAGGGGTGCCACCCCCGTCTCCCCGGCGGACGCGCCGCGTTCAACTACCGACGTTAAAATGCACCTAGGTCAGGACGTGCTACCTGAAAGGCCCGCTGAGGCATGGTTGTATGAAAACAATATGAATTGTTCCGCAAAACCTTGCGAACTAAAGATGATAAAAACATCACGCGCCCATCATTTGGTACTAAACTCCAATAAATTCTATACAAAAAGAGTCTTTTCCGTTTGTTTTTACGCAAAAACAAGCTTTCAAAAAGCTCAAGGTGACCACAGTACAGACAAGCGATAAAGAGTGGCGCTGTTGTCGCATTTAGCTCGGTCTCGGTGGACGCTAGCGGCCCAGGTTTCGGCGGCGAGTTTCCCAACTGAGTGTTTTAGTAACGTTGAGTCAAGGCCATGGGCGCGCAGGCGCAGTAGCGGCTTCTTCGTTGCGGAGGGCTTAGCGAAGGGGGAAACGCTGTCTACGAAAACTCGACATTGTATTTTTGTGTACGTCCGTCGTGGTTCGTTAAACTTTGCGGAAAAATGTCTCTCCTAGATTAAGCGGGAATCAATGTTTAGTGACATTATGATGTCGCAGTGTGACGTGATGTCATGTCACGTTATTTCAAGATTCTCCCTCTAAAATTAGTGGGGAGCATTTCTCAGCTCGAATTTAGTGCCACGCCAAGTCACTGTGCCACGTGACGTCGCAGTGTGGGATGAACACCATCCTCTAAATGTGGCGCGGCAGTCTAAAGCTGCAAAATTTGTCATGGCGTTCGCTGCGAACATAATGACAACTATACGGACACGGTTCACGCAAGGCATGTTTCCTTTATACATGATTCGAACGTGCCCGCAGACCGTGTTTGTATCGCCAATGTGACCGTCCTTCAAGAAAGAAACGCGCCTCACACAGTACCTGCAGACTGCCTTCAGCAGGGCGTATCAACAGTGGGACGACGGCTTAACTTTTGTGCAGTAACGTGCAGCGCTTCGGCTCTTGCAGCCGTTCATTAGCAGGCAATCTGCGGACATGAAACTGGATTATCCAAGACCCATAGGCTACAACTTTATGTTCTACTCTAAGTATTTTTAGGAGATAATTGTCCTTGTGCATGCTCTTAAAAAAAAAAAAAAAAAAGAAATGGTGTTTTTTTTGCGTTAAAAGAAACCGGGGATCCGTTAACGCGGCGCAGCTAGGAGCACGGTGGAGCGAAAGCTCGCGCTGCTGAATCCAGATATCTTGGGTTCACTTTCTGTTTCTGCCCGTTTCGATCTTGGTGTGCAATAAATATGGTACCGACGTGCGGTCGTACATCACTACTGCGTAATGCACGTTGGAGATCCCAGGTCTCTGTGGCACTGCACTGGCTAAATTTCTTACCTACAGCTGAGAAACCAGACACCCACTGGAGCTGACTAACTTCCCGCTGGCTAAACATACACGCAACACAATTACTCCCTCCTCTAAGGTACTTTTTTCTGTACTTATAAAGGCTTGGAGTCACTTAGATTTGAACTCAATATTGTTTCAAGGTTCATCTCAAAGAAAAAAGTATACATCCGAACGAACAACAAGACGGTAAGTGCAGGAGTAAACAGAGAGGTTGACCAGGGCGGCTTGCCTCGGTTGGCTACTCTGAGTTGGGGAAAGCGATGGGGAGATGAAGGAGGAAGGAAAAAGAGGGAGCAGCCAACGAGCATAGCCACTCACCTTGCGGCGTTCCGGAACCGTCCTGGTGTTGTGTTCGTGAGGTCCTTTCCGCGGAGTTCGACCTGGAGTAGCTCCCCTCTTCTGGCACGGACCCGGAGTCCTTGTCAGCAGGAGGAACGTCATTTTTGTTAGCACTCGGATGTCGCCGCATCCTGTTCTTCACTACGCCGTGCCTGGCCTCTTGGTGTCTTTCGACGTTGTACTTGCTCGGGGACTTGTAGGCGCACACTTGGCAGAAAAACCTTTTTTCACCGCTGTGGGTGAACATGTGACGCCCCAAGACTCCTGCCCGGTCGAAGCGTTCCGGGCAGAGCAAGCACCGGTACGAACGGCCCGCGAGATGCACGAGACCCTTGTGCTGGTCAAGGCTGAATTGGTCCCTGAAGGCCTGGCCGCAGCACTGCCGTCCGTCGCCGGCGAAGGGCTGGTGCTTGGCCGTGCGGTGGCGCTGGAGGTTGCTCTGCCTATTCGTGTTGTACGAACAGTCGGCGCAGCCAAAAGTGCATTCCTTCGGGTCGCTGGAGCTGCAAGGGGAGCGGACAGGGCAAGGAGGTAAGGATGAGTTACGTGGAGGAGACTTGACAAGGTAAATAATGCAGCCGGCCACATCAAGTGTGCTGCTATTGAAAGCGAGAGCTGTTCAGTCGTTGAAATATATGCTTTAGGATATTGATTTTAGTCGATGTGAACAGTTTGGGGAGACTCCACCCCCCTCCTGACACTTTAGCAGAGCGAAGGTGTCGCCCCCTCTCCAGCGTTTGCTTTGCTAGAGTTTAAAAAAAGGGGCGCCGACTAGTATTCGCGACTCCAGCGACCCTAGAGGGGGCGCCACCACCAAACAAACATTGCGGCTGGGTCCAGGTCGCGTCGGCTCGGCCGGGCCGCCTTAAAGGGGCCCTGCAATGACTTTTTTACTAATTCTTAATTTGCACCGGACCTGAGCGCACTGAACGTAGTAACTTCGTGAAACTTTTCTTTTCTCGAAATTTTCTTTATTTTAAAAGTTATAGGCAAATTAAAATTACAAAAACAGGCAAAAATAACCTCCATCATGACGTCCTTGGTTGCTTGAGGGTGGCCGTGAACTAGAGGAGAAGTAGTGGGCTCATCGAGCGCTCACCGCTGCCGCACTCCGAGTCGGCGGCGCGAGAGGGCGCCATTAAAGCGTGTTCTGGATAGGCTGTATGCAGCGGTCAGCCAGAGCGGCTCTCATTGCATTTGCTGCGCGATTAAATACTAATTCGGCATGACACTTCATTAGCCACAAACGACAGCAAACACGGGGTAAAGATCAGTTCAGAACGGGAGCCACTTCGCGTTGCCATACCGCCAAAGGGCTAAATCGCCAGCCAAGCCCGCGCCGAGAGCCTTGGGAACGCTCGGAACCGGTCGGATCCTCGAGCCGGTATACGACCGCAGCGCCGCCGCGTACATCCGGGAGCTTTCCGTGTCGGCGCCTGATCACACTATTCCTTTCTAGTATGCGCCGCTGTTTCCACCGCTTGGTGGCGGGTATGTTGACGGGTCATTTCTTGTTTCCGTACTTTATGAACTGCATTCGTTTCTTTTTTTATCTAAAATACTGAACAAAAACTACTTTTATAAAAAATTGAAACGGTTCGCGCCACTTATATTTTTTATTTCGACTAAAAAGAAGCTTTTAGCGGCTCTGACCAGTAGTAAGCCCAGGACCAAAGACGTCACATTTTGCGCGCTTTCGGTACCGCGGGTCGCCCTCGTCGGTGGAGGAGGTTTCCGCGTCGTCAGGTTAAAATATGACGCACTGATATTTAGTTACTCTCTCCGTGCCCGCTGGCTTGCCTGAACCCCAAGAGACGTGGAAACCGCAAAAAAGGTAGACGCTTAAATACGATTGCAGGGCCCCTTTAACAGTTTTGGTTTCGGAGATTTCGTTCAAAACCGAAACTATGGGCTCCGGAGAGACGGTAATAGACTTTAATCAGTTTTGATCAGCTAAGGAAAGTGGCGATGACTACATAATTGTTCCCCTGAGAATAATTTTCAGCTAACTCGCATGCCTCGACCGTGCGACTTATCTGTACGCGAAATCGAGCTTTTGTGCGTATCCGCGTTTAAGAAACAGCTGCAAATTAAGCAAGCGCTTTTTTGGCCAAGGAGTATGTTAACCCGCTGGCGCCCCACTAAGCAGCTGATACTCGTATTTCAATTCAGGTTTTAGTAGCAATCGAGAAGTAATTTTGACGAGCGGGTTACGTATTATATTACGTACTATGTCCCACTAAAGCGATATTAGAATATTCGTCGGGTTGAAATATGAGCTTAGTTGACTAGCTATTAAGTGAACTGCTGAATAAAAGTATATTTGATGGACAAAGAGATACTACTTAAACTCAGCCAAATGGTTCTAGCCGGTAGCACGGAGACGAATGCGGACAAACTGAAGAGAGTCTTCATCGGAGATTCACGCAGAACCTCTCTGCATTGAACTAGACTTTGAATTCTGAACGGAGAAAATGAGTATTCTTTGTGGCCGGTCAACCTGAGCAATGTAGGCGCATTGCTGCTGGCTTCGACGGGGGTATGATATAAATATTGGAGGCGCGATAGATCATAATGCTGTGGCAGCTTCTAACTTTGCGAGACGCGTCCCCCACCTTCTGAAAGCAGACAATTTCCCTCATTAATCGTATGCAGCAAGCAGGTCGTCCGGAATCAAGTGATTGCGAAATCAGCCCAACTCCTTCGGTGTAATCCAAAGTTGTTGTTGTTTTTTTTTTGTTTTTTTTTTTTTACGGCGAAAAACCAGATGAATAGCTCACCGACCGGCGTGGGTGGCTCGAACTTGAAGCTAATCGAACACAACCAAACTCAAGAAAAGGAGCGATCGAACTTCCCCATTCACTTGATTGCAACATTGGTGTTGAAACATTAGTGAAACACTTCGTCTGTCGTCCTCAGTCCACCGTTCTATATCCTTATAAAGAAACCACTTATCAGTTACCAAGTAGTCGTCACTTTGAATGTGATTTGAGGCAGACAAGAAATCGAAACGTTTTTCCGTGATTCCTCCCCATCCAAGAAATCGAAAGCACGCGACCGCGTGTTGTGGAGTAAAGGGACTTTCAAACATGTGATGGAAGGAAACAATCTACCGAGGTTTCACCACACTAATGAACACTCAGGAAAACTTAAGAAATTTTCGGACCTTCGTCAAATTACATTGTTCGCCACCGCGCCGACAACACGTGTCCGCGAAAGCCACCAGAGACGCAGAGGAGCGCAAAGCGACCTGGTCCGGCTGGTTCCCGGTTTTCCCGCTTGGTGGCGTCCGTTTTGCTGGAGTCGCGAAAAGGCTATCTGTTTTTGGAGCTTTATTTTGTGTAGAATGGTTGAAGGGAATGTGCTTTGTAATACGTTTTACTACTAGTTTTCTTGTTTTTATTTTTTCTATTTTCTACCCTGCACTTGCTGGGGCATATTCAAAAGGCCTGCAGTATGTATTCTAAATAAAAAAATAAAATAGTAGTCAGTGTCAAAGTGACAACTGGAGGGAGGAGCTTCAGTTGTCCCGCCTCCATCTTCGAAGTCTTGTGCTCCCCGAGCGCGTGCGCTCAGCCAAAGCACGGCGTTAGGTTGGAGGCCTACCACCGTGCTTTGGTTTTTCTACTCCAATTCGCACATGGACATCTTGTGTTATTTATATTTGTCGCCTCGAACCGATCGGGGTGAACTTGGTTCGACTTTCGTCGAACGTTTGCTCTGAAGGTCGAAGTTCGTCGACCTTTGAAGCTTAACAATTTCGGAAGTTTGAAGCTGTGAAGTACGAAAATGTCGAATTTCAATCGCATTGGAAGTTCGGAAACAATATTTCTCAGTGCCATAAATTCTAAAGTTAAAATATAATAGAATATTTTAGGTAACAAGTTCAACGATTCGAAACTTTACGAAACCCTTGGTGTTGGCTCAATCTTCGAACCTCAGGTTCGCAAAAACTTTACTTCCAAGTCAGGCAGGTTTTTTCTGCCGGGTTCCTGCGGGTCTTCTGCGCTACGCTTGAGTCTGTTTCCTGTTACCGAGTGCCATCAGACGACGATGGACGTGGTTTTGTATTTCCCCAAGTCACCAACACCACCATGATAGAGTTATGCGAAATCAGGAATCATCGTCGATATCTCCATGTGTTTCGCATACCAGTGGTGAAAAAGCGAGATAATATTTGTATCCGGTTGCAGGTTGACATTAAAAAAAAGAAGAAAAAAAAAATACGCAGGGACCAACACGAAAATTAAATTACTCTGTACGTTTTTTTTTTGTTGTTTTTTTAATCTTTTTGGTTCGGGGTTTACAAGTATGGAGTTTCCTAACCAGCTCGCCTGCCACTCTCTCCCTGCTGACATTCTGCTTTACATTAAAGAGTTTAATAAGACTGCTTGAACGATTATGGTGCAATCGATCGACCTACGGGTAGTCGTGTTGAAACGCTGGTCTGAAAAGTAGCTCCAATCGTACAGTGACCAATGCAACGCCACGTTGTCCCCTCCCCGAGAGCGATTGGGCTCTCGTGAAAGGGATGAACAGGCTCGAAATATTAAAAAAAAAAAAAAAAAAAAACACGTACGTACATTTACAGCTCGAAATATTGGCATTAAAGAAAATCAGAAGAAAAAAAAACGACCGATGCGAGCTGCTAAGTAAATATGCTTTCTGTTATAACCGGATAGTTTTTAGTCGACATTTGGCTTGTAGCCGAGCCCACAAAGCCTACCTGCAACCGTTATAACGGTTTCTTTTTGTTTTTCGTACTTAACCGATCCCAAATCTACATGTCACTGCTAAATAACACATGGTTTTAGCTACCTCAGGCTGTTCAGGCCCTTTCTTGAAGCAAGAATCGGGTTCGTGCTATTTACTTCAATTAAATTTAAAAAAATGTACCGTTGATGCCAAATGCATGAACTCTTAACGTATAAGTCTACCTCCCCCCCCCCCCCCCCTCCCCCCGCCCCCCAAAATGATGCACTGACCATCGGGCAGAAAATTACGACTTCGGAACACCGAGTGCTTCCGCGTCATCGATACGATATAGTTACTTATATACGCGAGTTATCCCCACCATTCGCTTGTTTCCGAACGCACCATGGCGTATCTAACTGTGCGAAACCCCTCCCGCAATTCGTAGTTTTTACCGCATTCATGTTGGTCGATAAGCGATTCCCCTGCCCGTTAAACACCTCTTCCAGCTGCTGAGTGATTACCTCCTTTACGGGATTAATTTACGACGACCTCTGCCATCGCACACAAACAGCGCTAAAAAAAAAAAAAAAATTATGACAGAAAACTGGCGTCCCGCGCGCCATGTTACGGCGTGCTTTGCGGGGAAGCGAGCACATGACTGCTAGGAACCGCAGTGGAGCGGGTTGGCTGCCGGAAATAGTTACAGCATGAGCATTTACTTTTTACTAAGAGATTCATCACTTGTACCGTTCAAAATACCTTCTGAGCAATGACATTAGTGAGAAAAAATATCTACATAATGGTAGTATTATTTATTGCTTAGATTTTCATCGAGAAAATGCGTACTTTCGAAACGACAAGTATAAAAGGCGAAATCGGAGTTTGGGGCACTTCGACATCGTTCATGAACTGTTAGCGAGGTAGCGCGGACACCGTGTTTGGGCAGGCTGTTCCGTTCCCGGACTGGGCTAACGCGTCTCAGTTCGGAGCGTTGAGCGGTAGCTTGCGCTGCAGAACCTCCTTGATTCGATCTCCACCCCCCGCCCGTTTCGATCTAGATGAGTTTCGTACTGGCACGCGTTTGTATAATCACTACTGCGTGATGCACGCCAAAAACCCCAGGTTTGCGGGTTGTAGTGCACTGGCTAAATTTCTCATCTACAGCTAAGAGACCGGTCACCAGTGAAGGCGTACGAACATCAAGAATGTCTAAAAATACCAGCAACATTATTTGTTTTGTCCGCTCCTTCAATCCTTCGCTCGAAGACGTGAGAGGAGGAAAGCCTTGCAGAATATCGAGTATGGTAGGTCGCCTTTAACCTTCCTAAATGCAAATAAATGAACGCCATAGATAATCTGACGCGTCATCGGCAGGGCCAAATTACAACATAATTTCTGAGTTGCGTCAATCGAAATCGAAGCACGCCAAACAATATTCCTTATTAAGGTGGGGTAACACAGTCTGCGTATACATAATACAGAAGGCAGTCTGCAAAAAGATTCGAACACAAGCCATCACGAGATCTGTGCCTCGAATGCCGCGTGGGAGCGAGTTCAATGAGAAACTTGCAACGCAGGAGGTTTATTCAGACGACACAGCGTGCCCCCAATTAGCGGACGGAGGCGGCTGTTGCTCCCAGAACTCTCCTCACTGCAGATAAGTTCGAGCAAAACGGGACTTCTAACGCAGCAACGGACGCAAAAGTGCCATCGAAGTCAATCCCTGAGTGTCACGTGACCCTCGGGAGGAACGCAACGATGTCACGTACGTGATACAGGACACAACGCTGGAGTGGCTCCAGCGTTGTGTCGGAGGAGCGCTCGCGACCACCAACCAGGAGAAACTTGCCTATAAATGCGCAAGCTTCATTGACCGCCATTACTGAATAATTTGAGGTAATTTAAAAGCAACCAACAGTGAAGTACGGCGGATTTCAAAAAGAGGCCCCGGCCAGAAAGACAGTGACAGCACAAAATGACTGCGTCTTCACCTCGTCAAAGCGATTCCGTGACCATGACCTGTGTCGCGATGATTGGAGCAACGTTGAAAACCTCTTTTTTCAAAATCTTTAGGTTTAACGATTCTTTGCGATGAAGGACGTACTGGATGATTTTAACCTTTGACTATACTTTAGATGCACTGAGAGCCAAAAGCAGAGGCCCGCCAAAGTGTCATCGATGATTCGTCGCCGACGAGGAATATTTATAATTTACTTTGGAATTTCTGAGTAGCTTTATACAAAAATAAGTCTTTTCGTTTATGTTTATAAAGGGCGTCCGTTCTCTGGGCAGTCGTGCTAGACGCAAGTTTCGAAAAAGGCATCGAGAACTCACCGTTCACTCCTCTTGGCTTGAGCAGAGGTTCGCTTGGCGGGAACTCTTTGGGCGGGGGCCATTCCTTCACCTCCGAGTCAAGCGATCTGAAAACTTTCGTACAAGGGCTTTGTTCTGTACCAGTCCGCCCAGAGCGCTGAAACTGATGATGCCCAACGGTTCTCGCATATCGTCACGGCGGACGATATGCGTCGTTGTCCCTCCTTGTCCCTCCATGCTCATTGGCCAGTCCGAACTACTGGGGCGATGGCAGACCATAGCGAATACATATAAATATAGGATTGTCCACGCCTCCAACTATGACGGCGAGGGAAGGAGAAGGAGGGAATACAAAGCGAGGGCCAAGCAGAGATTGTTTCACTCTGACCCCATTTCGACCCGATAGAATCAGGATTTCTGTGAAGCACCCTCTCTGCTTGCCTTGGGGAGTGGTGTGGAAGACTTTGTGGACCGATTGACTCTTCGCTTTGCGGAATGCGTTCCCGCTCTTTGTTGGAGGATGCGCGCTGAGCAGTGGCGTTGAGATGGCATCGTGTGATGCAGTAGCGTTGGTGGTTGCTGGGGGATCCTTCTTCTGCTCTGATCTGGGAGGGAGGAGAAGACGAAGACTGGGAGAGGAAATGGGAAACTGTGCTTTTTTATCTCCTCTTTTCGTTAGCTAGCCCACGCGAGTAATCTGCCTAACGCATTCGCTTCCTCTCTTTGCATTTCGCCACATCGCTTCTAAACGCGACCAAAATTCCAGTAACCCCTCCCCCCCCCCCCCCCCCCCCTAAAAAAAGCAAAATAAATAGAAGCAATCGGAAATAAGCAGCGCGAAAAAATACAGAGAAGGACAAAGGGAAGGTGCTCGTGTTGGTGTTGGTCGCGCCGCAGAGAGAGTGGAGCGCTGGCGCAGGTTTTGGCTTGACGTCATAGCGCGCGCTACCAATGGCGTCGCGTCGCGCGGAGGAGGGAGAGAGAAAGCAGTCTGCCTTTTGAACACCCTGCCCATGGCATGCTGATATGGTGAAAACAAAAGCATTCTTTATGGCAATAACGAATAACCGTCACCATTTACATCGAATAGCTAGTAAGAGATCATAATTTCTTCGGGTACTAAATACAAGTTTTTGTAATTCTCATTAATATTTGCTGCCTGCACGTTTACAGTCATAACTCTATTGAACGCATTAGTGTGAAACAAGGGTAGCACGTCTTGATAGGCCCCCTTTTATGCGCCCCTTCAGAAAAACACAGCTCAGGCCCCTCTTCTGATAGAGATAATCTTTCGCCTTTTACTAAAGATTACCGTGGGGAGGGGCCAATGAGCCTCTAGGCCTATTTTTGGGAGGCCGCTACCGTTTGGTAGAGGCCTAATGTCGAATTTCAAAAATGAGAATTACGGAGTTGTCAGTGTACGAAGTTCGCGAGACGCCGATGATGCGCGTTGTTGAAGGTAGGGAGCTGGCGCTGGAGGCAGGACAACTGGAAGACCTCCCTGCCTTTTAGTCCTGTCCGTGACTACATCAATGCCACTTAGAAGGTAAGGCCTGCGGATGGTGTCGTCTTTGGTAGATCCCCGGTCTGTCCCATGTGGCAGCCAAAGCCAAGGGGTTTGAGACATGCATTTCTCGTGCGAACGCACGCTTCGAAGCAAGCGACCTCGAGCTCTTTGTGCCATTGGCAACCATCCAGCGTTGCACTTGTTGTGAGACGCTGAGATTGGTGTCGACATCCCATTCAGGTGAAGTGAAGCCTGAAAAAGCGTAACCGAAAATTTCACCGCCAAGTTTAACGGACAAAATGACGTCACATGACTTCGTGTCGCTTGACCGATACACAAATTCAGTTCCACCGCTAAGTTTAGCAAAAAAAAAACTTGACGTCACGTGACCAATACGCAAACTCAGTTCGCCCGCTAGATTTAGCGGAAAAATTGATGTCACGTGACCTACACAAGAATGCAGTTTACCCGCTACCCGCCATTCCCCATGCATACTCTGTGGACAGATGCCCAGCTGACAGGAAAAGTCAATGGGTTAATGTAGTGAATATGAAGACGCGGGCGGAGTCAACTGAGAGAGTTTGGTCAATGGACGGAGCTTGTTGCTTGCTGGAACCAGCGGATTACGCTGTAACACAAAATGGCATTACTTCTTTGTCTTGTCTATTCCTGAGAAATCGCATAGAGTTCCTATGAGTCAAAGCCACAAAATGGCGGACGGAAGTAGTCATGCCCCGGTTGTCAGACTATGCTGCTGTAGTTGCCAGACTGTCAAAATCATCTTAAAGGGACACAGACAGGGTATTTATGCTCGCCGAAGTTTTTAGTAGTACATGACATAGAGCCCAACTACCCAGAACAGAATTTGCGGCTCGAAATTTGGTTTCTTTCCGCCTGAAAACCGCCGATCGAGAACTGGCCGGTTTGAGTCGCGCTCACTCTCTTTTCTGGGGTCACGGGCCATTTTCTAAGGTTTAGACACAACCACCAAATTTAATCAAAGTCATGGGTCATTGAAGGAACACACTCAATATATATATATACAGGGTGTTTCAGAAAACGCAGGCCAAATCGCTCCCGCGGAAACTACTCATCGCAACGAAGAAAGGCTTGTGGCGTTTTGGTCCTGGGCCAGGGGCCCGTTTAGGAAAAATATGAAAGTTCGGGATAACTAGAAAATTGCTCTGCATTATCGAAAAACACTAAATCAACAAATTGCAGAACGATAGAAAGCACGCGAAGCATTTTACGGCCTTCTGAAAAACCGCACAAAAACGACGGGTTTTTAAGTTTCGGTTTGCTATCAGAGCGCATCTCAGCCCCGGCGGCACCGCGCCTCGTGGAGAGATAGTGCAACCAACCTCTGCTGCGTCGCGCGATGACGGCGCAGCAGAGGTTGGATATACACATATATATATATACATCTCCTGACGAAGCCGAGCCTCTCGGCGAAACTGTCGAAATACATGCAATAAACTCCTAGCATAGCAACTCCGCAAGTACGGATCTCTGACTTATTACATTTTCCCGGCCCATTGTTCTCAAGCTACTCTGCCCCACATACATACATATATATATATATATACATACATATATATATATATATATACATACATATATATATATATATATATATATACCGCCCCTTTTATTTGTTGTGGCTTCTAAAATGCTGCAAATACGTCGATTGAAAAAAAAAAGTTGCACAAAGAACCGAAAGCATTCTGTGCGTTCGCTGCGTAATTCTCAACATGCCGCCGTTTCGATCGTGGGACTCGCAGGATGGATGACGATGGCAGCGGACGACGGGCGTGGAACCTCTAGTTCAGAACTGATCGCGGTGGCGGTGAATTCTGTCTTCCTTTGGACAATAAATTTTGGACCGATCAAAAGAATTGGCATTCATCCCGTATGACACGCCCGACCACCAAACCCATCTGCACGAAGACGTCGCCGAGCCGTCGCCCCTTCTCGTGGCTAAAGACATCGTTCGCGCAAACGTCAAGCACGAAGTGCGTACTTCGAGTTGAATATGCTCGCGTACTATAGGTGCGAATGTGGCCAATGTGTGGTGCTGCCCGATTTAGAGCCGGGAGTGCCTTTGCTGGAGGGAAATCGGAAGCAAACTTTTCGACCTACAGTCGACCAGCTGCGTTGATACGAAGAGTTCCACCAGTAGCTCAGTGGAAAGATATCCGCTTCACACTTGTGTTCCCGGTGAGGAACACAAGCGAAGACATGGGCTCTCGACCCAGGCGTACCAGGACAGCTGTGGGGATGTCGTGTGGCAACTCTCGCACGCGCCTCTTCCGCATTGGCTACAGCAGGACCGACCGGTGTCCAGATTGTAGCCGCCTCGAAAATCATAAGCAC
The DNA here is from genome assembly GCF_016920785.2 of Ixodes scapularis. Lineage (NCBI taxonomy): Eukaryota > Metazoa > Arthropoda > Arachnida > Ixodida > Ixodidae > Ixodes > Ixodes scapularis. The sequence goes on along the minus strand of NW_024609838.1, from coordinate 34,533,286 downwards.
GTATTTTATGACTTCCTGAATGCAGCAGCCTTAAGGCGCAAGGTGGCGGGCCTCTACGGACTTCCACATGTAACGTACGACACGGTGCGGTTTCTAGACTGGATGCCAGTGCCACAGAGGAAAGCCCCAGGTTTCGGAGTGCTGGTCCTCGAAGTGATCGTCCAGCTATGGATGGCGCGCAACAAGGACGCAGGAAACAAGACCGCCCTGCGCCAGATGGTGTTCGAGGCGCGGAACGCCTTATTTGCAAGGATCACTGAGGATCTGGCGACGCTAAGCCAGAGCGAATTTCGAACGAGATGGAGGAACCACCACGACCTCTTTATGGTGAAAGGCACCACGCATGTCCGAATGATGTTTTGAACAACAGCCCGATCTATGCATGTGAACTAAAGAGTCGGCGCCGGAAGTCCGACTGCGCTTTTAATAACCTTGGGAAAATCTGCTCTCATGTACATAGTATGTAAATAGCCGGGTCTCAACCTTTTTTCACAAAAAAACAAATTACTAAAGATTACAGTGGGGAGGTGCCAATGAGTCAATAGCCTGCCGTTTGGAGGAGTCAATGCTGAAATTAAAGAAAAAAAAATGTATAGCCCTTCTACTTCACGTGAAGATAGAAGACCAGCGACGCTGTGTTTTTTTTTTTTTTTTTACGATGCTTGTAGAGGACGATGTCTAGGACAACCTCAAGGACGACTTCGAGGACGGCGCCTAGGACGACGCATAGGACACAACCTCAAGGACGACCTCGAGGGCGATGCCTAGAAATGATAGCAAGAGGTCAGGACCTCACTATCCAATAATGCCAAGGAAGGCTGGCTCACGCTGGTTGCCGCATCTTTTTATTTTTATTTATTTATACTTGCCTCGACCAATGGGAAGTTTTCTGTCAACATCCGCGGACGCATTCCCCCCCCCCCCCCCCCCTTTCCCCCGATCCTAGCGCATAATAGCTTCGCAGTAAAAAAAAAAAAAAGAAAAAAAGAAAACGCGATTACCGATATTGTTAGAAAAATAATTACTGTACAGTAGATCCGGGTCAGTGTTTTGTACCTTGTTACTTATAATTCTCTCCTTATTGAGACCAAAGCTGTTCACGATCGAGCACTCGACGGCTTCGAAGCCTGCTTTGGCAAGGAGTTTCTATTAAGTTTCTCAAAGGACCGTCTCAATCCAATGTAATGCTAAAACGCCTGGTTCTGTTTCTCTCCTTTTTTTATAACAGGTTACATTTAACCATCTTAAAGAAACAGTATAGTCAATCAAACATAATTGTAGGAGAGGCAATAGTTTTGAGGAATGACGCAGGTCGCGTGAGCCACCAGAGTAGGAACTTCTTATCATATTTGAGAGGTATAACAATGCACGATCCCTGGCAAGGTTGCGTCACGAAGAGCTCAAGACTAAAAGCTCGCGCAAGGAACTAACTCTGACAGCATGATTCTTTCTAGGCTACGCCGCTTATTACGAACTTTCTTTGGTCGGTCGGTCGGTCGGTCGCTCTCTCTCTCTCTCTCTGACTTTTCTTCCATTGCATAAGATTATAATTTTTTTATTTTATTTAATCGAGTCCTCGTTGGATAAGCCCAGCATGTACGCGCTTTTTAGGCCTTTACTCTGTTTGGGAGCACCATAAATAAACCTAAATCTAAGGGTAAACGTGTGGAGGCTGCGTAGGCTAAACATTTTTTTGGTGATAATCCACCTGCTTGGGGGGCATTGTTGGCGTGCAGAATCTTTGTAAATGAAATAAACGAAAGACCGACCCAACATTAAAACAAAATAACAATCGAGTGTCCCTCGCTGATCATTCAGACAGGCTTTATTAATTTGTATTCTATTTTGATGCTGGATCTATATCTTTGTGCTTTTGCCCTTTCCAATTTGCGACAGACACTGATATTAGCGCAAATATCACAAGTATAATGATGATAATGATTGTGGGCTTTATGGCGCAGGGGCAACTAGGGCCATGCTGCGCCGAAGATCACAACTACCTCTAAAGCAGTGATGCCGAATCGTGGGAAATTTCTAACAAACATAGCTTTAGGGGATAACGGGGAACTAAACTCGAACGTAGGCAAAATGAGATATTTTAATTTCCATAAATGAATATTTTACACTGCGTTCAAATTAAATTTATCTACACTTTTGGCGTTAGGCTTTCCACACAAGGTTGGAAATTTCCCACGATTTGGCAACACTGCCCTAGAGTCACAGGCAGGATCAGAACAGCAGGACGTCTCCTTCAGACGCCCGGCCCTTCAGCCTTCGGTCTCTTTGCTTTCCGCCGTGCTTTGGCTGTGCGTGTACGTTCGCAGGTCACAAGACGCTGAAGCGCCATCGAAGGTAAACGGAACTTGTGCTGGAGTTGGGGTAACTGAAACAATTTCCTTCTGTCCTCATCCTGTCATTTACAATAAATCGCAAGCCGGCACCTTGTGCGAGAAAAAAAAAAAATATTCATAGCTATGCTTCGTAATGGTGGGAAGCACGGGAGCGGTCTATACACTTTTAAAATGGCTTTTCTTGCGCAGGCACAGTCGTGAAATCTGGCACTTGACGTCAGTTCCTTACCCGCTGGCCAGTAGCATGTTCGAGAACTACAAAATCCAACCCCAGAAGCCGCCTGCGGCCCAGCCGTTGACACCTTCAGTTATTTTTCATATTCGCGTGCAATTAAGCTATTCTTCGTTAGCGTCGTATTTTGGGTTGACAAAGCATAAACGCATATGAACTTATGGTAGACGCAAGCAGACGGCCCAGTCGACGACAGACGTCAAGAAGTACTACCAGGGACGTATTTGGCAATTTGCACTGTTTTATTTATTTATTCTTTTTTTTTTCTGTTTGGGGTCACCCTGCGGCATCTGCAGGGGTCATTCTGCCCGTCGACAAGCCGACTTCTTGAATACATGCCGGTCTGAAGTTCGAATAAAGATCGGTACGCATCAAAACTGAGTATCAGTTGATGCTCCTGTGCTGAATGCTCCGTTGGCTAGCGCAGTCGATCGCGACGCGGATGAACCAGAAGCGATCTGAAAAACATTGCTTCCGCGCAAATTAACATGTCGGACACAGAAAGAAAGCAGCATTCATGTCACCGACATGAGTGCAGACATTTGGAGCCGGAAGCAGCGTGGCAGCACGCTCTCGCGCAACTGCACCCCCCCCCCCCCCCCCCCCCTTTTCTTTTATTTTTTTGCCTACACTTACAACGATGCAGAATCCAAATATTTTGAGTTCGAATACCGCACCCCTGCCCCGTCTCAAACTGTAGTGAGCACAGCTTTAGGGAACCGTTTTTGCACATCCGATATACGGTATATGATGGGCCCTTTGGTGCCAACTGTGCGTGAGGGCCAAAATCGTACCGTATCGGATGTGCAAAAAAAAAAAAAAAAAAAACCGGTTCCCTAAAGCACTCTTCTGTGCTCTTGCTGTCCCCGGTTAAACCAATCACTAACAGCGAATGCGCCGTGATCCTGCGATTCTTTTTCGGTGTGTAATTGTTCTAGCCGTTGCTAGCAAACTCACTAAGCCGACGAGAGCCATGACAACGCACTTTTGGGGCCGCTTGATCGGCTCCGTCACTTCGTAGCGTTGGCCATGCGGAGCGAAAGTTCGTTTGCTCGCCCTCTCGCGGACGAACGAAGAACCGGAGCAGCGGGGACAATGGCAGAGACTGTCGGCCTTTGCGCCTCTGTACTGCTATTACCGCATGGTTCTGGTCGGCATGTTCGTGCGGGAAGCAATTTTAACGAAAAAATTGAGCGCGTTAAAATAGAAATTATCGAGTTCCGCCTCGCGACAGCGTTGCACGAGGGGACCGGAATGTCTAACTTTTTTCGTATTTCGCATACGCCAAGGATTTCTGGTCATGTGGTCGCTAGCTCAATTTGTGTTAAACGTGACGGCAAACTCTCCCTCTAGTAGTATAGAGCTCTAACGTACGGCCTATGAAGAGTATTATTTGCCCTAAGTAGGAAAACATTTGTCGCGTATGTCGAGCAATACACATCGGGAATGGGTTCGCGTTTTAAGGCCACTACAAGAAACATGACCACATGATCCAAGCACTTTCAAAAGAAAGAATACGCTTACTTGCTTTCAGGTAATTGCAAAGGCAAATAAAGAAATACTCGATTTTAAGTCTGTGTTAGCCAGCCGTTCGTGACAAGAGCTTAGAACAGGCAGTTTTTGGCGAGGTGGTCGCAAAGTTTTAAATAACATGGTACGCAAATGCACGGTATATTAAAATATTAACTTTTGATAGAGAAATAAATAAAACCCGTAAACACGCCGATAACTTAAATAGGCAGTTTTAGCATTGCGTTACCACATGGCTACCGTGAGCACGGCAACGCTCCTGGCGCGCGCTGAAAATTGGGCTTCAAAGGCGCAGGGGCCATCTTCCGCCTGCGATACTGCACCGTACGGTAGCCTGCGGTCACGCCATTCTAAAACTTTCGATCAATAACCATGGCGCTGTTTGATCACGCGTTGCAATACACTTAAATCGCGACTCGCCAGCAGCGAGATGTGCGCCTGTGACACGGAGACATCGATACTGTGAACTCTGCTCTTCCGGAGCTTGACGGTCTTAGTGCGCGGCTCCATTTTTAAAGCACCAATGGCCAGGCAAAGCGCAAAAACCTCGATATTTTCATCACCCTCAAAAATATTTTGCCACAGTGACCTGGCCGGTGCGCGAACAGCGCTTGGCCTCCACAAGGCCTCGCAACTTAGGATGTCCGCAAATTTTAAATATCAACACGCTCGTTTTTCTATACCCACATCACAATCTCGATCACCTGCAATATGCTCCTGCCCTGACCGCTTCGCATTTGTGGACAAATAAATTATTTTTAGCGCACCGACCAGTCAGCGAGCAGGCGCACGGGAAATCCTGGAAAATCCTTCCCCGTCTGTTCCGCCATCTTGGAACTACAGCCCCGCCACCTACAGGGCGTTGGAGTTGCAAATAGCTTTGGTCGGACCTAAAGTGATACGGAATATCATAGGGAGTTTTAGGGAAACCGTCTTTCCACGTCCGATGTCCTCCCGTATGAACTGCGCGTATGTGAGTGTTCTGTCGCAACGTGTCCGATGTGCAAGAAAGGTTCCCCGAAACCGGCGCGCTACGAAAAAAGCCTCCCTCCCCCCTCTCTCTCTTTCTATCACACACGCACACACACGCACACACACGCACACACGCGCGCACATACGCACGCACACGCACACGCACACCAAGACTGATTGCGCAGGTAATTAGTCCTGGAGAGTCTATAATTATCGCTGCACATCGCTTCGAGCTTGTGACAGTTTTTTTTTTTTTAAATCTTTTATTTTTCTTTTCTGATCACCGACCTCTGATTTAAAAGTATCTCGTGCGTGGCACAGCTTTATATTGCGACGCGATTGCAGTACGCCATCTCCCTTGATTTTGGTGTAGGTTTTTCCGAGCTTCGTGAAGTCTGCCGAGTCTCGACACACAGGCGGACCATCTTTATTGACGAAGAGAAGCAAAAAACAACGGCACCAGCAAGTTCCGCAAGAAACCGAAAAAAAGACAAGTAGTGCAGATTGTGAATGATTATTTCTATCTTTGCTCCGAACAGCGGCGCGGGAATTTGCCGATACCAAGTCCCCGTTCTGAAGCTGACGGACGAGGAAAGGAGGAACGTCAGCACACCAAGTGGCATCCAAGATTTTCCGATAATTTTTGTAAACAACCAGTAAAGCTGGGTTATTTACTAACAATCTTCTCTGTGAACGTCTCCTTTGAACTCGGCCGTATGACCATCGCACGCACAATCGTGTACAATCAGCGTGCAAAGTACGAGCGGCATATTTGTGCTCATCTTGACCCTAAATCGCGTGCAAAAGAAAGAAAAAAGAACAAGGTCACGGCTCAACTACGGCCGGGACTGAACCTCGTTTGTGTACGCAGCCATATATTGATGTTTACAAGACGTTATCAGAGCAGCTCAGGACATCGTGGTCATGATTCGCGACTGCGTAGTTTACAGCTTTGAACAAGTCTGCAGCCATGATGTCTCGACTTAATCTAAACAGCGATCAACCAATAAAATTTAGTTTTTTGTTCGTTTTTTGTTGTTGTTGTTTTTTTTTTAGGAAAAATAAAAACGCATTTCCGAACGTGCAATCTCCGTGTAGAGCGCTGGCGGACCACGGACTAGGACGCCAAAGTTTCAGAACCGTTATCTTATATTCAAGAGTTATAATTGATATGCTTCGGGTCCAACTAGCCTAAGCCTCAACTTAAGTGTAATTGATATTCTGAAATTTCAGTTGTAAAACAGTGCCCGTTCTGGGTAGCTGGCTCCATTAAGCTCCCTGTATTTGGCTTGGTCGGACGTCATTTTCTTATTGAAAAGCTCTCAAACTTTTGTTTGAGAGCTCTACATGGGCGGAGTCTGAGCGATCAGCAGTGCGTAGTTTTTTTTTTTTTTTTCATTAAAAACAACAACGAATGTTTTGTTTTGATTAAACCCAGTACATCCAGGCCCTGCATGCTTAGTCTTTGAAAAAGCCGTAGCATAATAGATTGTTTTCAATGAACCAGATACAACCGAATGTACAACCATGACCAAAAAGACCAGCTACAACGACAAAACCCTCATATTCTGTCATGTCCATCATCCTGCCTAATATGTGTTTCTGTTTTTACACATTCCTATTTATATTAAAATAGTAGATTTCTGTGACAGTTGCTGATTGATAGACAGATCGAAAGCAGCGCAACTAGACGGGACAAAGTTCAAGAAAAAAGTAAGGGCAGGCGCTCGTTTCTTGAGCTTTGTTCCGTCTATTCGCTCCACTTTTATTATGCCTATCATATTTTGATCTGACAACTTATATATATATATATATATATAATCTTTTTTTTTTTTAATTATACTGGTGCTCGCATCTGTGGGCCATAGTACGAGTGGTCACATATAAACGTGGAAGTTTCGCATGACATATCAAACTCAATAGCGCTTAATATATATGTATACAAAGCAGAAGTGGCTGCATCAACAAAGACATTAAATGCAAGAAGGGTTACAATTTTGTTTAATAAAAATTTCAATTCGCTAATTTCAGAGCGAAAAATACTTGAACATGCTGATGAAACGATATCGGGTTAGAATGTTCACGACTTTGGAGGGGCGCACTGGTCCTAG
>NW_024609838.1:34453098-34525990 GCF_016920785.2 Ixodes scapularis | reverse complement strand
CAACCGAGCAAACAACCACTGGCCTTGCAGATCAAAAGAGTGTGGCCAGAGGCTCATCGAGTCAAGGAATCAATATAGTCGAACCGACGGATCAGGCAAGTGTTGGGGACCACCCAAGAAAAACACCGGAATCCTCCAAGCGAGATTAAGCTTATCGAGAATGCTACAGTTGCGGGAAGTACGGACACATGGCGAGAAACTGCCCAGCAACAAACCCTGTTTGCAACTTCGAGGTGAATCAGAGTCCAAAAAAGTAACAGTGATCAAGCTAAATTCCTTATCAATGGAACTCACCAGCTCCCGTGATGATCGACCCTGGAAGTTGTGGGGACCACGTGTTTCCCGTCTCCCTATCTAGGCCTAGCACAAGCAGGCCGTGGGAGCGTTATGGCGACGTCATCCCGGATACGGGGGTAAGGCCGCATTCCTCGAAGAGGGCGTGTCTTCCCTCGCCCCTTTTGGGTGAAAGTGCCTCCGGCGCACCCTCCGGAAATGATTGTGGACGTGGCCCATCTGCGGGATCAGCCACACTATCTACCCCGGGCGCGTCCACTTTCCGCTGGCTAGATAAGCGGCCGCGAACGGCGGCCCGGGCTCTCGTCCGGGGAAGGCTCTGGGCCACGGAGCCTCGTTCTTTTTGGAGCTTTCCCCATTCCACGAATCTGCCTAATGCGGCAGCGTGGGCCCCCTCCAGGTGAATCTGTCTAATGCGACAGCGCCGACCCTTTTCCGTTCTTTTCTTTTATTAGTTTGGCCGACGGGCACAGCGTGGTGGCACAGCAGCCGAATAAACCCGCTTCTTCAGTATCTTTGTGTTTTGGAGTGAATCCTCTCCTCGGAGTCCACGGCAGCCTCCGGACGGACCCGGCCGTAGCAGTCCTCAACATCGAGCTACGGAGTGGGATCGACCTCGTGGTGCAGTAAGGCAAGTCGAATCCCACATTTGGCGCCCCAACGTGCGGCCTGTCCGGCGACTGCAAACAAAGCAGCACTTTCGCAATGACAGCGAACCACGCCAGTTTCCGGTCAAGGATCAAACAGGTGGACAAAGGGAGAGGCGAACGCCCGACACCCGATGCCACTCAACGGCTTAGTGGCACGTCAGCCACGTAAAGACAATGAATAAGTGTCTCGGCCGAACACGGACGTGACTCAACGCCCGGAATGCGTCCGAGGCATTCCCCTTCGGGACGACGCCAGCCTGCTTCGCTGGGAGAGCGCACCTGCGCTTTTCGGGGTCAACCCCGTTCCCGAACAAAGTACGTTGACGCAACAAGAAGCAAGTGCAGCTTTTTGCCTTTGAGACGGGTCGCGGGGCCCACCCAGAGTGGACACCCCGTCAGCGCACAAACTTAGAGCGTATCTCGGAGCGAGAAAATGCGCTGTGCCTGCATTCCCCCACTGCTGGAATACGCAGCGCGCGTATGGAGACCGCCGATGGTGCCCCTCTATAGGCTGCGACAACGGACCAGCAGTCAGCACGTCGACGGCGGGACCTTCCCGGATCCAGAAGCGAGATCGACCATCCACGGAGAACTACTGAGTGAGTCCTTTCATTTTTCTCCCAAGCCTTTCCGTCCCCATCGAGGGAACAGGACTGGCGTCAGAACGGTTTTCGGCAAACTAACTTCAAAGATTTCCCGATCACCCGCGATTGATTCCGGCAAGAGTCAATGAGCGTCGCACGTACCGACATCGTTAAAAACCTGTGACTCCGAAAAAAAAAAAAAAAAAAGCGACGTCGAAAACGTTGCGGAGTTTGGGAGACGTTTAACCAGCGCTACCGGACAAGCGCAGGAGGTTGAACAGCATCCCGAAAACGTGGTAGGAACCGCGACGTAATTGCGTATCATAAGGTGACCGCCATGCGGTCACTGGACGATATCGTGAACCACGGCACTCGGGGTGTTCGTTGGGAATCGACCGTAGCACCGATGAGTTTTTGATGCTCAGCAGAACGATCCGGGGTGTAAATATGTGAATAGTTGTAAATACTTTCGCGGACTCTGCGGAGTCGGGCGGTGCGTCCGCCGGGCGGTACGCTCGCCACTAACGTCGCTAAGCAACTCGTATTGTTGCAGACGGGCTTTGGCAGCCGGGCAGCGTACTCGCCGGGTCGAGCAACTCGTGTTGTTGCCGATCGGTGCCGTAAATAGTCTGGTATTGCTATTGGCACGGGGTTTGTTTTTATTTGGGATCGGTTTCTGTTCTTGCTGATGCGGATAAACTCGTGCTACGGCGCTTGGCCTCTACGAACAGTGCAGTTCAAGGTGGCTGTCCTGCGCGACTGGGAGTTGCATTCGGTGCTCTCCTGGTTCGCGTTGGCCAGGGCAGCACGCGGCTCCAAGACTTTTCGAAGTTAGGTCGCTGTGCTATACCTGGCCACAGGAATTTGTGTTTTAGCCTAAGGTAAAGCTAACATGTTTGGAAAATAACAATGTTGGCGAGCCTGCCCGATTGCAGCCCTGCATCGTTTCAATATCACAAGAAAGGACAGGGTGGCGCATTTGACATTTCATTGCGCCCGCAAATCGAAGCGATTAGGCATCGTTAGCAAAAGCAGCTACAAAGAACTTTGCCTCTTCGAATAGTCACCAACAAATCCATTGTCCGGGGTGACGCGAGTCAGCTTGGTATGTGGACATCCGTGTTCACATTAAGCGGAGTCGTGGAACTATTTTCACAATAACTTCGCAAGCCGAGCCAGTGCGATGCACGTGACTCACGGCAGAAAAGACACCCTTGTCTCTGCCTTTTTCGTTTTTTTTTTTTTATCTCTGGGTCCTTGAGCACCCAGGGATCGGTCGAGTGTCCTCAGTTGGACGGCTTGACCTTGCTCGGAATTGCCGAGGTTTCTTGGGGAAAGAAACGGGAGAGGGGGCAGAGCGCAGGTTGCATTCCAGTACCAGGCGGGTGTGAGTCATGGCGCCGCCCACGAGGAGGACAACAATGCCGGGCAGCGTCATCATCGCCGGGGCTGCCTGTCCCCCTGCCGGCCCGAAAGACTTGGTCACTTCCGCTGTGATCAAGATGGCGTCACGTGTCCTCCTGCTGCCTGGTTCCGTCTCCAACCCTGGGAACCTGGAGCTGGGGCTTCGCTGCCGTTCATGGGCTTTGAGTGTCATTCCCCGACACACTTCGTCGTCACGGCGATCCTGCTGCTGCCCCCAACCTGCGGATTCCCGTCCCGATGCCTGGACCCCGTCTGCAAGCCACCTGCACTGCGGGTGGGCGCTCGTGCCGACGCCAACGACGGGGCGCGTCGTCTGGAGACGCTCCGTCGTCGTCATTCCTGGACTACGGCAAGACATCGTCCTGCGCCATGGTGAGCCACGGACTTCAACGCCGGGAGCGCCTCCGAGGATATTTTTTATTTGTCAGCCCCAGCATGTGGGGGTCGGTACCGGACGCGGTAGTTTTTTTTTCGGTTTCGTTTTTTTGTGTTTGAGAGTCGGTAGGCCAATTTTGTTTTTAGTCCTACCTTAGCCTTAAGGGGGGAGGAGTGTGGGGACCACGTGTTTCCCGTCTCCCTATCTAGGCCTAGCACAAGCAGGCCGTGGGAGCGTTATGGCGACGTCATCCCGGATACGGGGGTAAGGCCGCATTCCTCGAAGAGGGCGTGCCTTCCCTCGCCCTTTTGGGTGAATGTGCCTCCGGCGCACCCTTCGGAACTGATTGTGGACGCGGCCCATCTGCGGGATAAGCCACACTACCTACCCCGGGCGCGTCCACTTTCCGCTGGCTAGATAAGCGGCCGCGAACGGCGGCCCGGGCTCTCGTCGGGGAAGGCTCTGGGCCACGGAGCCTCGTTCTTTTTGGAGCTTTCCCCATTCCACGAATCTGCCTAATGCGGCAGCGTGGGCCCCCTCCAGGTGAATCTGTCTAATGCGACAGCGCCGACCCTTTTCCGTTCTTTTCTTTTATTAGTTTGGCCGACGGGCACAGCGTGGTGGCACAACAGCCAAATAAACCCGCTTCTTCAGTATCTTTGTGTTTTGGAGTGAATCCTCTCCTCGGAGTCCACGGCAGCCTCCGGACGGACCCGGCCGTAGCAGTCCTCAACATCGAGCTACGGAGTGGGATCGACCTCGTGGTGCAGTAAGGCAAGTCGAATCCCACAAAGTTTACACTGTATATTGCGCCATCGAGCAGCTGAAAAGTGTGACCTACAAGTTGTGTGCAAGGGCCAAGACTTGTATGGATTTGGGAACACCGACGTATCTACAGTGCGGTCAATCGGAACCTCAGAGGTCGACATTGAAATCGACGACGTGGTATGCCGTAAGGTCAAGGTGATCGTCGTCAACGACAGTGCCCTGCCTGTGTACATGCTGGTCGGTAGGACCTGGACGGAACAAGGCCACCATTGCATACCTGCGCATGAAAGATGAGCTCAGGTTTGGCTACCGTAATGATTTTCCGTTTTGTGACATCGACCTTGCCCGGATGAAGCCTACCAAGGAACCATTGCGTGTGAAGGAAACCATGGGGCTGCCCAAGAGAACTGTGTTGGGTAACAGTGGAGACCGGTAAGAGTGAAAGAAATTTCATCGTACCAAGTGGGACTGACAAGAGAATGCTGCTTCACATTGAACACGGAAGGGTTGAGATACCCGTGTTGAACGACAAGAATGAAGACCAACAGCTGCTCAAGGGAAGTTTGTTTGCTCACGCTGAATTACTCTCGGAGAGCGAAGAGTTAACCCCAGTGAGGACTGTGCCTCAGCAAGAGCCCATCGATCGGGGCATGCTGATGGTCGGAAAGGACATTAATGAACAGCAAATGGACGTACTGCTGGAGTTGCCGATTGCGTATAAGGACTGCTTTGCACTGAATCTGCCCGAGTAAGGGTGTTGCAACCAACTAGAAATAACCATCACGGAGAAACCTGGAAGTATACCCAGTCAGCTGCAAGCTGTACAAGACTAAGGCAGTGGAAAAGGAAGCGATCCAAAAAGAAATTGTCGAAGAGTAGAAGGCGACTGGTATCGTCACCGAAACAACGTCACCATATGCTACTCCAGTGCTACTCGTGAAAAAGAAAAATGGAGAAAATCGTCTTGTCAGACAATCGACGGCTCAACAGCCAGACTGTGGCAGAACACTTCCCATTACCAAACATTGACGACCAGCTGCAACGACTGTCCGGAGCACGAATGTACTGCATGTTAGACTGAAAACGGATACCTCCAGCTTCCACTGAGTGAGGGATTGAAGGCCAAAACTGCATTCATCACGCCTGATGAGACTGCACAGTTTGAACGTATAGTGTTTGCGCTAAGAAATGGCCCGGCTGTATTTCAACGTCTAATGAACAAAGTCCTTGGGACTCTGCGCAACACAGTAGCATTGTGCTACATGGACGACTTGTTGATTTCAGCCAAGGACTGGGAGGACTGGCTGGTTCAGCTCAAACAAGTCCTGCATGATCTGCGGGCTGCCTGACTAACCCTGAAACTATCCAGGTGTGTGTTTGAAAGTGACGAACTTGATTACTTAGGCTTCAAGATTGTAAAGTGCTATATGCAGCCAGGTGAAGTGAAGCAACGAGCCATACTGGAAGCTAGCCCGCCGATCAATGTTCACGGGTGTTGTGTATGTATAAAGCAATGTCACAGGTTCCTATTCTCACCACCAGGGTGCGCTCGGTTTGCCCTGTAAATTGGGTTTTAGAGACAGCGAAGGGAGAGTGGATTTCAAGACTGTAGAGATTACCAAGCAAAGATTAAGTGAATGGTGGCAGAAATCGAGAGAAAACTAGGTATTTTCTTATCCACTGATGGCAAGGGGGTTTCATAGCCTCACTTTCTTTGCACTGCGGAGTGAATATAGATTTCACATTTAAATATTCTAAGCTTAAATGGTAAAACAAAATGGCTAGGTGGCGTAAGCTACCGCCCGATCCAAAGGACTCAGCCGTATTCATCCATCCATCCATCCATAAAATGTGTCTTCGCCATATTAAGTTTGTTCTTTCTGTGCTGTTGCTCTGCGTGGGAGCTTCTGTTCTTTGGCGCTTCGGCGCGACACAACAATGGCAACGAGGCTCGGATGGGAGATCGAACGAACCGAGTAACAACGTGGCAAACGGCACAATGCCGAAGTTCACGGAGTTCAAGCCGGAGGAGGACGACGTCGACGAATATCTCGGACGCTTCGAGATTTTCCTTCGAGTGAACGCTGTCAAGACGGAAGACAAGGCCGTGACGCTGCTGAACTGCATCAAGAAAGCGTTGTACCAGGTTCTGAAAACCTTGCTCGTCCCAGACTCGCCGGTATCGAAATCGTACGACGTACTTTCCGAGTGTTGAAACGCCACTACGCGCCCAAGCGCCTAGTGATTGCAGAGCGCACGAAGTTCCATTGGAGAAATCAAGAGGTCGGCGAGAGCCTAGCGGACTTCTCCTTGGCTATCAAGAAGCTCGCCCAGACATGCGCGTTCAAGGACTACCTCGACCAGGCTCTTCGGGACCGGCTCGTGGCGGGGTGGCGGGGTGTCGCGACCCTGAGGTACAGCGGACACTCATCCAGCTCGACGACGATTACATCGACGAAGTTCTAAAGGTGGGCCTGGCCAAAGAACTTTCTCTGCGCAAAACGGACGAGATACGACAGCCCGGCGTTCCGGACTCAATGGACGTGCACCGCGCTCAAGGTGATGGTGGAGGACACTCCGGGTGTCCACCTTCCGCCACTGCATCGAAACAGGTCCAGTATCAGCGTACGGTAGGCCATTGTTTTAGATGCGCCAGTACCGTGCATGCTTCCGAAAAGTGTCCGTTTTCGAAAGCAAAGTGTTCCAAATGCGGGAAGCAGGGGCACACTAAGGCGGTGTGTAGGGCCAAGCCTAAGCCTACTTCGAACACCAAGCGCGGACCTTGGAGCGTAACCTGTATGCGGAAGAATGACGCGTCTGCGGCATTCCAGAAGGTTTTAGAAATCGAAGGAAAACCGGTGACGATGGAAATCGACACTGGTTCAGCAGTTACTTTGATGCCAAAAAGAATGTATGTGAATTTTTTTTCTCACGTGCCCCTTGAGGCGAGTGACATGCGTCTCCGAACGTACACCGGGGCTCTAGTGCCAATCAAGGGTGTAGCGAGCGTTAATGTAAAGAACGGGGAGCTACCTAGCGAAAAGTTACCTTTGATTGTGGTAAAGTCCGCGAATGCCCAGCTGCCAGCTCTTCTAGGCAGAGACTGGATGGAGCAGTTAGAAATTAACTGGTCGGGCGTAGGTCGTATTGAGAACGAGACGATGACAGACTTGCTGAAAAGGTCGTTCCCTAGCGTCTTTGAAGGTCCAGTGGGGCCGATAAAGGGTTTTCAGGCAAGGATTGTACTGAAAGAAAACTCTCAACCGGTGTTTTGTAAACACAGAGTGGTGCCATACGCATTCAGAGAGCAAGTAGAGAGTGAGCTTGAGAAAATGGTGGCGCAGGGCATTTTGAGGCCTGTAAAAAGTAGTGAATGGGCAACACCCCTTGTTGTGGTTCCCAAGCCAGGGGGTAAAGTTCGCATCTGTGGTGACTACAGTGTGTCCGTAAACCCACAGGTGACGGTGGATCACTACCCATTACCGAGGGTAGATGAGGTGTTCAACAACTTTCGGGGGTGTGGCATCTTTGCTATTTTGGATCTAAAGACTGCATACTTGCAGTTAGCCCTTGACGAAGCTTCGCGGAAACTGCTCACAGTGACCACTCACCTAGTATTGTTTGAGTTTTTACGTATGCCTTACGGAGTCTCGAGCGCACCAGAAATTTTCCAGAGTGTAATGGATAAAATTTTGTTGGGCCTAACCAAGGTAGCGTGCTATCTTGATGATGTACTGGTGGGTGGCGTAGACCAAAATGACTGCAACCAGAGAGTCTTGGAAGTGTTGAAACGCTTTCAGGAACATAGCCTTTGTGTGAATCAGGACAAGTGTCAATTTTTTGTACGCGAAGTGCGTTACTTGGGATACTTGTTGAGTGACCAGGGTTTAAAGCCATGCCCTGAGAAGGTAGAGGCTATCAAAGAGGCACCCGCACCGAGTAACGTGACGGAGGTTAAGGCATTTTTGGGGCTGCTAGCTTTTTATGCTCGTTTCCTCCCAGACTCAGCTGCCACACTGGGACCTTTGTATGAACTCTTAAAGAAAGACAAGAAGTGGCATTGGTCGGAAGAATGCCAACAGGCTGTAGACAGAAGCAAAGATCAGTTGTGCAGTGCTGGGGTAATTGTCCTCTACGACCCTAGTCTACCACTTCGAGTGACGACCGACGCATCCAGCTACGGCCTCGGAGCGGTCTTAACACAAGACATGGGAAACGGGGACTACAGACCTGTGGAGTTTGCGTCTAGGACGCTTACTGTGGCTGAAAAGAACTACGCACAAGTGGAAAGAGAGGCCTTGGCACTCATATTTGCGGTCAAGAAATTCCACCGGTATCTCTTTGGGCGTTCGTTCACCCTCGTAACTGACCACTACCCGCTAACGTCGATCCTGGGACCTAAGTATCCTACCACAGCCATAGCTGCTGCGAGGATCCAGAGGTGGCACTTGTTACTTGCAGAGTACAACTTCAAGATCCTGTACCGCAAGGGCGGGGAGCTCGGGGATGCTGATGCCTTATCGAGACTTCCTCTGAAAACAACTGTAGGAGAGGAAAGTATGTTGAAATATTTTTCACCCACAGAGAAACCGCTTCTTTCAAGTTCTGATGTGGGGAAAGAGACCCTCAGCGACCCCTTGCTGCAACGTGTCCTTGAACACACCAAGAGAGGTTGGCCAACATCCGTGCAAGATCCAGGGTTGCAACCCTTCTGGCACAGGCGGGAGACGCTGTCAACGGACCAAGATTGCCTACTCTGGGGGATTAGAGTCGTGATTCCACAGGCACTACAGGCTGCGGTCCTCAAGAGCCTGCATGAAGAACATCCAGGAATGGTGCGTATGAAACAACTTGCGAGAGGGCATGTGTGGTGGCCCGGAATCGATGCCATGATCGAGAACAAGGTGCAGTCATGCGAGATCTGCCAAGCGGTCCAAAACGACGTTCTTCCAGTACCACTCCAGCCATGGAAGATGACCTCGCGGGTCTTTGAACGTGTTCATTTGGACTTTGCAACCAAGTCGGGAACCAACCCGTTTGTTTTGGTTGACAGTTTTTCTAAATGGGTTGAGGTCCTGCCCATGTCTTCCACAACCGCACCCCAGACAGTCGAGAAACTTATGGCTGTCTTCGCACAGTTTGGACTACCCGAAAAAGTGGTGACTGATGGAGGCTCCCAGTTTCGAAGTGAGGAGTTCAAGAACTTCTTGAAGGATCAAGGAGTGGTGCACACCATGACGCCACCCTACCACCCGGCTTCGAATGGCGCCGCGGAGAGGGCTGTGCAAACAGTCAAGCGAGCGCTGCTCAAGCAGGTACTTGAAGACGACCTCCAAGGGAAGAGAAGGAATATCCATGAGAAGTTGTCGTGTTTCCTACTTGTCTACCGGACGACACCACACACAAGTACTGGAAAGGCACCTGCAGAGTCCTTCCTGGGACGGCTTCCGCGGACCCGACTGTCGCCGCTCAAGCCAGGTGCAACGTCTTTTCCACGACGAGAGAAGCAAAACAAGAGAAAGGAGCTGGCTGACAAGCGCAGAGGTCCAACGAAACTCTTTCAAGTGGGCGACAGAGTTTGGGTCAGAAATGTGAGGGGGGAGAGAGTAAACTGGACCAAAGGCATTTTAAAGAAAGTAATAAGTCCGGTTACATACCTGGTGTGGGTGGCTAGCCAGATTCGTTATGTGCATGCTGATCACTTGCGCTTTCGAAGTGAGGGCTCGTCCCGGTCAGCCTCTTCGGAGAGTGGATCGAGTGACAGTGAGAGTGTTGATGAACCGGGCGAATGTGAGGTGCCTATGCCACTGAATGCTGGCAGTGGCCTAGCTGCTCACGAAGTTCGACGGTCGAGCAGAGCTCGACGCCCTCCAAATAGACTGGTGTACTAGTGTTCCTTTATGTAAGTGTGGAGGAGTGTTGTGTATGTATAAAGCAATGTCACAGGTTTCTATTCTCACCACCAGGGTGCGCTGGTCTTTGCCCTGTAAAATGTGTCTTCGCCATATTAAATTTGTTCTTTGTGTGCTGTTGCTCTGCGTGGGAGCTTCTGTTCTTTGGCGCTTCGGCGCGACACAACAACGGGGTCAGGAGGTTTCTGGGCCTGACAGGATTTTTCATATGGCTCATTCCCCACTATGCCCTGAGGGCAGAACCTCTTACTCGTCTGACTAAGAAAGACACAAAGTTTACATGGGGAGTAGAGCAACAGGAGGCTTTCCACCAGCTCCGAAAGGAACTAACAGAACCCCCGGTACTGAGGTTGTACGAACCTTCGGTCCCAACTGAACTCCATACGGACGCAAGCCTGCATGGACTTGCGGGAACGATTCTTCAGCAAGACGAGTCAGGACGCTGGCACCTGGTGTTTTGTGTTAGCAAGCGCACCACTGATGCTGAGAATTACCATGCAGGAAAAGTAGAGCTCATGGCAATAGTCTGGACTATGGAAAGACTTCGTCCATTCCTTCTAGGGATTCCTTTCACGCTGGTAACAGATTGTCATGCGATTGTGTACCTAAATGCACACAAGACTCTTAAACCACAAATAGCAAGGTGGTTTGACTTACTACAGGAGTATGACTTCAAGATGAAGCACCGTGCAGGTGAGAAAATGGCTCATGCGGACTACCTGAGTCGTGAACCTGTAGAGCCGTCGGAGGACACCCTTGATGAGGTCGTCGAAACCAGACTTGAAGTGTGCCTCACCTTAGGTTTAGAAGACCAAGTTGTGATCATCCAGAGATCTGACACGGACTTGGCTAACCTCGCACAGGTTCTCGAAAAGCCAATCAAGAAAAAGGGCCAAAGAGGAAAGTGTCAAGGTCAATAAGAACCTACGACTGAAGGATGGAAAGCTGTTTTACGTGGAGGAAGACGGACGACTCCTTTTCGTGATGCCTAAGAGCATACGTACAACACTGTGTAAAATTTCACGACTTGCAGGGAAATTTTAGCACAGACCGAACTGTGTCGAAAATCAAGGAACCCTATTGGTTTCCTCGGATGAAGCGCTGTGTGCACCAGCACATCCGTAGGTGTTTCGAGTGTCTGATCACAAAGGTACCAGAAGGGAAGAAGCCTGCACGTCTGCACTTTATACCGCCTGGGAAGAGGCCATTTCAAGTTCTACACGAGGACCATGTTGGTCCGTTTGTGAGAAGTTCCAAGATAACCAGTGGATCTTGGTGCTGATGGACAGTCTGACCAAGTTTGTACGCCTCTACTCTGTGCGAGACACTTCGGCAAGGAATGTACTGCGTTGCATGCAGAGTTTTATCACAGAGTTTGGACTGCCGGAACGCATCATTTCGGACCGTGGTTCCTGTTTCACATCACACAGCTTCGAAGCCTTCCGCCAGGAATATGGTGTGGCTCACACACTGAACTCATCACACCATCCAAGGGCTGACGGCCAGGTAGAGTGAGTGAACCGAACTTTAGTACCGTGCATTATGGCTACAATCGAGGACCCAGCTCACAAGGACTGATCAGAAGATCAAGGAGGTAGAGAGCTACCTGAACACAGCATATAATGCCTCAGCAGGCACTAGTCCCTTCAGGCTTCTGCATGGATATCAACCAAGGATGCAAGACAGTGTCCTCAGATTGCTAAACACAGAGGGTGATGAGTGGGTGTGTCCAGAGCAACTTCAAGAGACGGCTCAAAATGACATAATTACCCAGCAAGGAAAGTCAAAGCAGTACTTCGACCAGTATCACTTCGCAGCGGAAGGACTGAGCATTATAGACGTAGTGGTCATGCGCTGCGTTCCAGAGCACAGCGGCGTCTCATCAAAAACCCAGAAGAAGTTTAGAGGCCCACTGACTGTGACGGAAGTACTCCCAGCGGACACCTAAAGAGTGACCGAGAGGAATGAAAAGAAGGGGGTCTACTCAACAACCGCCCACACCAGGCAACTGAAGAGATGGGGTGAAAGATGCCAAGAACCGTGCGACCAATCAAGCACCGACGAAGAAGACAGCGTGCCGGAACGTAGCGCAAGTGTGCCCAAAATACCTTCATACCTTGGGGACTACGCCACATGAACTCAGGACAGTTCGCTGCCAGGAATAACTAAATTCGAAAACGAAGGGAGCAACATTGGGCAGAGAGTCAGGGACCCGGAAAAAAGATGGCGGCATGCAAGTGTGCGTTCGCCGCACGTGTAACTTTAAATGTTATTTTTCCTGTATTGAAGTTTTTAATTTTCCTAAAAGTTTGTAAATCATATAAAATAGCGGAACAGAAAGACAAGGACAATAAGTATACAGGACAGGCGCCTGTCTTGTATACTTCTTGTCCTTGTCTTTCTGTTGCGCTATTTTATATGATTTACTAAGATTTATTTTTTTATTTATTTATAAATACTGTTAACCCTTGCCAGGGTCATTACAGAGAGGGAAAAACAACAAAACACATTACCTAACATCTTTCACAACAACAGTACACGTCAAGTAGGCTCTCAAATTCACGAACATTTTCCCTGTCAACAATATAACTAGGCAATGCATTCCAGGACTCAATCACATCAGGAAAAAATGAGTATCGAAAAACATCAACACGGGCATTGAACGGCTCAATGGCTAGGTTGTGATTTAATCGGTCACTTCGTTTACATGGTAGTTTTACATAGCTGTCCTTATTAATCTTAATTTGTCCATGGATGAGTTGAAAAAACAATATCAGTCGATGTTTTTGTCTCCTTGTCTAGGCTAGCTCTAAGTCGCATGAGTCTAACATTGATGTAACTGAATCTGTCCATTTATATTTAGCACAAACAAAGCGGACAGCTAATCTTTGAATTCTTTCTAATTTGGACTTCTAGACTTTCTGATGTGGACTCCAGACAGCCGATGCATATTCTAGAACTGACCTCACGAATGTTTTGTAGGCAATTAACTTAACGTTCTTTGTTGCGTTGTGCAATTTTTTCCTTAAGAAGTACAATTTCTTTGAAGCCTAAGAGCACACGTTTTCCACATGTTTTCGCCAGTTTAGATCATGGGTCATGGTCACTCCTAAATATTTAAAACTATTTACACTGTTCAAGACGTTATTTCCAATGTTATACCTAAAACAAAGTGCACTCTTTTTTGTAGTTATGTGAGTAAATGTGGATTTAGTATAGTTAATTTCCATGTCCCACTTTTCACACCACATGTTCAAAGCCTGAAGGCTACGATTGATTTTAATTTGCTCATTCACATTTGTGACTACCGAATAAAGTAAACAATCGTCGGCAAAAAGCTTAATTTCTACGCCTGGCTCTACAATGCTAGCAATATCGTTGATGTACAACAAAAATAATAAGGGTCCCAACACAGATCCTTGTGGGACACCAGAAAACACCTCCAACGAACAAGACATACAATCGTCAACACGCACCACCTGCCTGCGATTGATCAAATAAGCCTCAATCCATTCTAATATTGTAGAGCTAATACCGATTTGTTGAAGTTTGAAGAGTAGTTTATTATGAGAAACCTTATCAAAAGCTTTTTGCGAAGTCTATACAAATAACATCTATCTGCCTCTGGTCGTTTATTGCTAACGAAACATCGTGAATAGTTTCGATTAGCTGCGTAACAGTGGAAAGATTGCTTCGAAACCCGTGTTGATGCGGGTAAAGCAACTGGTTCTCTTCAAGAAAGATAATAATATGTTTTGCTACATTGTGCTCCAGAAGCTTACATGACACAGAGGTAAGAGACACGGGGCGATAATTATTCACGATTGCTCGGACTCCGTTAAAAATAGGTATTACGATTGCACTACGCCAATCTTGTGGTAGTGAGTGAGTTTGCAAAGATTTCTGAAAGATAGCTTCTAGATAAAATGACACCCACTCGGCATATCGTTGCAAAAATGCAGTCGGTATTTCATCAGGCCCACTAGCCTTCTTTACATCCAACTCTAGCAACTGCTGAAATACGCCCAGCCGAGTTATTGAAAAATCTTCCATGCAGCACGGGAATGAATTAAATTGTTCACCGTCATAGCTATTACCATTGTCTTTCGAAAAAACAGACTGAAAAAATTCATTGAAGCAGTCTGCTATTTCCTTCCGTTCTGTAACCATCTTGGTTGCGGTTTGAACATGATCGATGCTTTCTTTCTTCTCACTAAAAAAACGCCAAAATTTTTCTGGCGATGTTTTCAGGAAGTTGCCAAGTCTCCAATTAAAGAACTGTTGCCTAGATTCATTTAATGCGGTTTTTAAATTACGACGGACCTGAGATATCTGGTCTTTACTATCTTTTCTTTTCCGTAATCTATTTATTTTACGCTTCATGTGAATAATCTTACGATTGATCCACGGGTTTTGTTGTTTTGTTTTTTTAAAGCGAGTCGGAATAAATCTGTTTACACAATGATTTATAACTCCTTTAAAACGCTGCCACAGTTCCTCCACGGACTCACAATCGCAGGCAAGCTGGAACTGGCTAAATGAACATTCCAAAAAATCGATTACAGAAGTGTCATCCGCTTGAACATAATCTTTGATTGGAATAGGAACAAAGGGTCGCTTACGATTTCCTATACTATGCAATATGTCCATAGCAATCATCTTATGATCTGATATTCCTTCTTCAACGGATAGTGTGTAATCACCCACTCTCTGGGATATAAACAACAAGTCCAACAGTGACCGGGACTCAGGAGTTACTCTCGTTTCCTCGTTCACAATTTGCTTTAGATTGTGAGAAATCAATATTTCCAACAATATTTCAGCACTGGAAGTCTCCACGTGCCCAGGGGACAAAGCTTCCCAATCTATGTGAGGTAAATTCAAGTTACCGGTCAGTATTAATCTTGTAGTACTGTTCACATGAGCGCACAAGAACAAATTCAACTTATCCAAAGATGAACCAACTAGCCCAACAACGTACCCTACTAAAAGTTTGTTGAATCGGAGGAAGGCCAACACGTCGTAGTGCCCCCCTTCCCCCCCCAAAAAAAGGAGGTTAGTGACTAGCTGTCGACGACCATCATCTAAATGCTAATACAAATGTGCCCGTCTACCTAATGCCAATGACGGACTGGGTGTTAGCCGAGCTAAGAAGGGCAAGGTGGTTCACAAGTTATAATTTGTCTATGTGCTTTCTTTAGATCCAGCGAGGACGTACCCAAGACGGCATTTTTATGTCACCTGGGCACGTTCGAGTAAGAGAAGGCCCTTTGGGGTAGGGAGCCTTCATGTGCGCACATGGAGGCACCCTACTTTGGGGTAGCTGGCGCACCAGCCACTTCCCAAGCTCCGATGGTCAAGGTGTTGAGAGACATCAAGTACAAATTCTTCATGGCTTTTCCGGGTGATGTGTTAATTTACTCTGGCTCCTTCGAACACCTCCTGGGCCACATTAAGGAAATGTTGCACAGGATTGAGCAGGGTGAACTCTCAATCAATCCCAGCAAGACCCAACTGTACCAAGGGAATGTCGTCCAGATCCAGAGAAGGTTGCAGCCGCGAGAGACTTCCCACCCCCCAGGCAGTCAAGTAGCTGCAAGCACTCTTGGGTCAGCAGGAGATTATTGCATTTTTATCCCTAGATTTTCAGAGGTAGTGAGACCCCCTACCTTCGCTGCGAAAGGACGTTAGACGGGCGCGGGAAAACCAGCAGCGAACGGCTTTCATTGATCTACGAGATCTTCTTGAGGACAACCTGTAGTCCTAAACAGACCGTTTGTCGTCGAGACCGATGCACGTGCCATGGGCAAGGCTGCAGTCCTTCTGCAGGACCAAGATAATCATCTTAGACCGGGTTTATTTATTAGGACTCTTGAGATCCACACCGACCACGGCACCTTAAAGTAGATGTTCACAACAGAGCAAAGATCGAGCCGCGTGCGTCGCTGAGTTTTCATACTGCAAGGTTTCAACTGCCTTCTTAAACATCAGCAAGGAAGAGCAAATATCCCTGTAGACGAATTGAGCAGATGCCCTCTACCGCCCGAGTCCACAGCATGCCCCCCTGAATCTACAAAAGAGACAAAGGAGTGGTTCCCAATTGACGCTCCCTAGCCTTAACCCCAGATGCGTTTTGAAGAAGTGGCTCTCGTACAAGAGCTGGATTTGACAGCCCTAAACGATAATGCTCAAGTGGCCAAGCAGATAATGCCAGAGCCGGCCAGGATGATCACATATATA
Organism: Ixodes scapularis; assembly: GCF_016920785.2. Lineage (NCBI taxonomy): Eukaryota > Metazoa > Arthropoda > Arachnida > Ixodida > Ixodidae > Ixodes > Ixodes scapularis. The sequence continues at coordinate 34,509,741 of NW_024609838.1, read as the reverse complement.
AAATATGGGACCTTATCTGCCAACCGCCTTAAAGCTCGTCAGGTCCAGAGCTTGGTCGAGGACAGTGAACTACGACCGAGAGGAATTCTGGACCAGATTTTTAGAAAAAGACAGGTTGGCTGGATGTCCCTCCAGTTGCGTCAGAGTGTTAATCGACTGTACCACGACCAACTTCTCAGTGATCACCTAGGCTATTGTAGACATTGAGGCGGATCCAGCAGCGGTACATCTGGCTGGGCATGCGGTCTGACGTGCCGTGCTATGTGCGTTCTTGCAAGTCTTGGCGGATGCTCAAACCACGCCGACAGAAGCCAAAAGGCTTCATGACAGAAAATGGACGGCGGAGCCGATGGCTGAGCTTAGTGGTGGCCTGATAGAGCCGCTTCCTAGTACACCTGGACAAAACAGACACCTTCTGGTGGTGGTGGTGGATGAACTCACCAAGTTTGTACAACTGTTTCTTCTCCGCGTTCCCACAAAACAAGTTACCTTGGAATGGATGCTGGAGAGCTTCTGTCGCCATGGGTTCCCCAAGAGTACAACGGCAAAGTCTTCGTAAGAAACTTGTGAAGGCCAGTCCGGAAACGTCTCGGAATTGAGAACACACACACGGCACCATACCGACCGACAGGACAGCTGGTTGAACGCCACAATGCCACTGTGAAGCAGCGTCTCGTGGCTTACTGTCATGAGCACAGGGATTGGGGCGGACCTGCGAAAACATCATAACGGGTGTACTCTAGCGCTCATGTGCTATGGACGACAGCTCCGAATGCCAGGAGAATCCCACGTGAAGCAAAATTAAACAACCTCGTGAAGTTCTGCTCCAGGTTCCAGCATTTGTAACGAATTTGACCACAAGTTTGCAAGATGCCCATGCCTTCGCATTGAAGCATCAAAGGAAAGCACAAGCGCTCCAGCGTAAATATTATGACAATATGATGATGCCAGTGGAGCACCATGCCGGCACTTTGGTGTTGCGTGATCTTCACACTCCGAGTGATGCCAGACGAGCAGTCGAAGCGAAGCTGGCAGAGCGAAGGACTGGGCCATATGTGATCGTGCAGAGAATCGGATGCAATGACTACCGCCTTAAGGACAGCCAGAGTGGACGGCCAGCGAGCATTGCCCATGCGGATCAGCTGGTGGCCTACCACGAGAACTGAACTTTAAAAATGTTATATTTACAATTCAATGAGAGAGAATTGTTAGGATGTGGAGCAGCCGGCCCACCGGTTGCTGGTGCAGAACTAGGAAAAAGAAGAACGGGCGCAGTGCACACTTGAGCCCGCGTGGACTCTCGTTTCGCCATATAAAAGCATTCGTTACACCACATAATTGTCGAACCCCCGTAAGCGTTGACGTGTCAACATGTCTACAAGGACAATCCGGAAAACGTGTAAATCCTTGAAGAGCTCAGGTGACCCCGAGTGAAACGCTAACCCACACAAGAGGTCACCGGATCACCGAACAAAACTAGTACGCCGTGGAGGTCACGAAAGAAATAAACGGCTTAAAACGAGTTCGGCCTATCTTACCTCACATCAAACAAAAAACGAAACTCAGGTGTGCGCCTGAATACCACATGAAAAAAAAAAAAAAAATAAAATCTACTAAAGTTTGTGACACACACCCCACTTCAAAAAATAATCAATTATGAAAATTAAAAAAGAGGCACAAGTTTAGACATACCAAACCCAGGAGCCAGCACTCCTAAAGGAAAAAATTTATCTATTACTGATTAGAGCAGAAAAAAAATTATTACTCAGGCTACACGAAAATAGCCCTAAAGGGTAGAACAACACAAAACAGATCCCTCAAGCCTGTCTAGGTAACCTTCCATGAGCAAGAACAAAATTTAAAAGCAGAAATCGCCTTGTACAAACATCTCGAACAAAAAAAAAATAAATAAAAAAAGCATCGCTCTCTGCGCTTTATCGAAACGATATAACGCGAAAGGAAATCTGACTATTCTTCAGGTTGCCCCTGGCAGGCACGTAGCCAGGATTTTGTTTCGGGGGGGGGGGGGGGGGGGGGGGCGCCCATGACAAAATTCTGTATGAGGTGGAGGGGGGAGAGGAGGTCCCAGCAAAACTGAAGATTTAGGGGGGGGGGGCCCGGGCCCCATGGGCGCCCCCCCCCCCCCCCCGGCTACGTGCCTGGCCCCTGGGCCTCGCGAGGAAAACCCTGACATAAATACCTTCAATAAAAACCTACGACCGACGAAAATCAATTGAAAAAAAAACTAATAAAATTAGGAGGTCGCTGGCACTCCCCACGCGCCTATGAAAGACCCTATTTATTCGCACCCAAACGGTGGAGAAAGACGAAAAGATACTCATCACCTCGAAGAAGGTTCAAACTCCACCCCCTAACCTAGCTTGCCATGCTACCCAGCTTTGCCCTACCATCCCAGTCGCCCCTGGACCCGTATGGAATGTCGCGTAGTTGTCCGCTTCCAGGCCCTCTTTAGGATCGCAGCTCTGACGGTATCTCTTCCCATCTGGCTTGCGGCCTCGGCGCTTGGATGTATACCACTCTCTCTTGACTGAGGCGCAGGTTCGGCGTCCTCTGCGCCTGCCCCTGCAGGACCATATGCCGGGGCTCGGTGTCTCGGAGTCACTGCCAGACGTCCCTTCTTGGCTGAAGCCTTGTGGTGCCCTGCCAGCTTGACCTTCGGCGATGAGGCTGCTGACCTTGCCCCGAAGTCACTGCAGTCTTCAGTGACGAGTTCCCCGAGTCCTCGCGAACGGCGCAGCCGTTGGTTTCAAACCCGTGATAGACGGTCTCCTCGATATTGGAGTCGCCTTCACCCGGTCGTGTAGGCCATGGGCTAAACTCGCCGTCGTTGACCCTGTCTTCATGCGATGCCGGCCGGCTCTTGGGGTGTCTTCGGCACTTCCACCTGCGCCGCTACCGGCCGTCTTCTCGAAGACGGAGACTGCTCCGTCTTCGACAAGAGACCTGCCACCCGAGAGAGTGGTCTGGTCTCTTGTCGGCGTCTTTCATGTCTCTGCCGCGACCTCCCTCGATACGCCGCTCGATCTGCCATCCAGGCGAGACGCCAGGTCCCCCGTGCCAGGAGATCCGCCCTGGTCCCCCCCCCCCCCCTTTCCCCCTTCCCGGTGGGATGTCGGGTGCGTCGTCGAAGGCGCACACGATCCCCACCGGCCGCGACGTCGGCACCTCCACGTCCGTCCTCGGGCTGAGCTTGGGGCCCTGTTGCCTGCCTTGAAGATCGGATCGGCTCTGTTTTGCCCGTCAGCCTCTGCATCTTTCTCCAGCCTTGCGGCGGAGGCGACCAGGTCCTCGGTGCAGGGTTCTTGCGGGACCTCCATTTCCTGCTGAAGAGTATCGAGCTATGAGCGCGCTTTTTTTCTTGAAGCGCGACGTCCAGAATTTCTATGGCCGCCACCAGGTACAGGATATCTACCTCAGCCTTCTCCCGTGCCTCCCGATTTCGTCTCAATCTTGCACAGTCCTTATCTGATACTTCAGGGCCGTCCTCTTGCTTTCATTGCAGGAGAACACGCTCACAGTCTTCGGTCTGTCCTAGGTCTCCCTTACAATAAACCAACATTTCCTCCTTCGGCCATACCTTCGGCCTCGCTACATCAAGCCCGAGCGGCTCATAACGATGGACTATTTCAGCCAGATTCATCGCAAAAACCCTGTTCAAAATATCACAAAAAATATCGCAGAGCCCTCTGCGGTCATAACCTTTCCGACCTCACACCAACGCCACCGGTCCTGTCGCGGACGCCAGATTTCAAAGTGGGGTGAAAATTAATAAAAATAATATACTCACTCCATTTGAAGAAAGATAAGTTACTTAAAAAGAAAAGAAATGCTAGATTCGGGCTGGTAACAAGCGATGGGTCCACGTCTGGTGTGAAGCCAAAAGAGAGGCGACGGAACGCGCAGAAGTTTAAATAAAAACAAATATAAGTAGGAAAAAAAAAAAAAGTCGCGCAAGGCGACGACACGAAAAGCTACCGACAAAACGCCCACAAGCATTCACCACAAAGTACTCCGACGAACCTTCGAGCAGCGTGACCACGAAGAAACAAACAGAACTCAAAACCAAGACACCGCGAAACAACGCGACGCGCGTGGCACAAATGCAACCGGGAAGAAACGCTCGCTGGCGCAAATTAAAAAAAGCTCCGAAAAAGAAAAAAAAAAAAAAAAAAAAGTCTCAACAACTGGATTTGAAGTCCAAGAAAAATTGTTCGCAGGCTCACCGACGTTGGGTGGATGACGGATCCAGAAGATCGCTGTCACCTCGTTGCTCGGCGGGCCGCCGACAACACCGCAGTCCCAAAACGGGAAGAACACACCGCCAGCCTCAAAAAACACGCCGTAAGGCGGCAGCACGTTCGAAGGCAACAGCACGCCCGAATAAAAGCTCGCCCAAAGGCAAAAACACGCCCATAAGCAAAAATAAAAAATAAAAAAAATCCCGAAGGCAGGCAAGCTCGCAGGCAAAGCACGCCCGAAAGCAAATGCATGCCACCGAGGGCGAAACACCGAAAAACCAAAAACTTAAATTACAACCCCGCCCCCCCCCCCCCCCAAAAAAAAAAAAAAAAAAAAAAAAACGAGTTGTAGGTACGTGTTTTTAGAAATCGGGACCGCTCGTTAGTTGCTCAAGGCGGAACTTCGACGAAAGGACAAGTGGTTCCTGAACATCTGCAGGAGGATGTGGGCAGCTTCCCGCGCCTCGTGGTCGACGTCAGCTGTCGTGGTGAGACGCAGCTCCGAGTCCTGCACAGCTGCTGGCTGCTGCCCGACATCCTCTGTGAGTATACAAACCAGAGAAAAAGACGTTTGCCACTTCGGCGATATCATCGTTATAAAAGAGACCTTAAATAGAAGCTAAAGAGGTTCTTGACAAAAGAAGAATAAAAAAAAACGCATCTCCACGTGGTGAATGATGTTGATTGGGGCGAAGCTCTGGGGTGCTATTCTGGTCACAAACGGTCACGTTCGTGTTTCTCGAAAACTCCTTCCCCCTACGAACCGCGCGCTCCTATTGGCCACAGCCCGCGTGATAATTCCACGCGGTTCCCATGGGAACGTTCGCGAAACATGAAAGCAACCGTTTGCCGTAAAGCGGGTTTCACATGCAGCGATTTTGGCCCTAAAGCGGTGCGATTTCTGCCCTCGCGGCGCTCGTGCCGCTCAATTGCTGGTGCTGGCCAGAGCGTCGCGACGGCAGAAATCGCGCCGCTCTTGGGCCAAAACCGCTGCATGTGAACTAGGCTTAACTGTCGCTCTTCGAGTTCGGACCGTGACGACAAAGTGACGTATGACCACGTCTGACTTACGTAGCACATAGCGGAAGTCGCGTCACTAGATTAACTGCGGTATTACTCGACACAGCCTACTCCCTGTTTCACTATGAATGCGAGCTAGTGCGGGTGAGCTACATGAACGTGCTCCGGGCTTTCAACGTCCCTGTCGAGCAGGCGCGCTTGCAGTGCAAGCCAACGTTCATGCAAGATCGTTCGGGGTGATGCGCTCGTGCATTTAACCTCTCTTTCTATTGCACGAAGTAGAACAAGCTTTGGGCCAAAAAGCGCAACATAGCCCCCCTGGGGGGCTATGTTGCGCTTTTTGGACTCCCAGGAGACTAGGGAGAGGGAAGTGACGTCAACGACACAGCAAGCGCAGATTGGGTGTTGATTTCTTTTTCTTCTGTCAACATCCAATCTGCGTTTGCTGTGTCGTTGACGTCACTTCCCTCTTCCTAGTCTCCTGGGAGTGCAAAAAGCGCAACATAGCCCTCCAGGATTACGGCAGGATTCTAGAGCGTAGAAGATGGCGGCGATGCTTGTTGCTCAACGATGGCTCGACCAACGCGTACAATGACGGGTTTTCCGCGAGCACCCGGTTGCCTTCGCGATGCACGACGACTGTTTCTGACGACAATACCGCTTGTCGAAAAGCACCGTGTGATCGCAGTGTGACAACGAGAGACGGCGACGATGAGAGATGATGACCGTCGAGCAGCAGCCACTAATTGAATCGCACTGAGATTTTTCGCAACGGGGAACTACAAGGGCGCGGTTGCCCCCGATGATCACATAGCTAATGCCCAGTGGATAATGATCAGAGCCGTGACGGCCGTCGTGAGTATCGCTGTCAACCGGCTGGGAAGAGACGGTTGGGTCGACAAAACCCCGGACCGAGGCAGCTGAGGCATGTGTGAAAGAAGGCTTTCGTCGCCACCATGACAAGCACACCGACGTCGTCGGGTGCGTTGACTAAACTTAGACTCTAACTAAACCTTCGTCACTGTCATCATCGGTCTGAAGGAGACCGTCACCATTCTGAAGGACTCCAACACTTTGCCGCAAACATCATTTTGCCATTAACAACATGGTGGTAAGTTGACGTTTAAACTTCAGGGTTTCTACCGCTTCGAAGTTAGCGCACGCTTAGAAGTTAGTACCTATGTCTTCAGTTGACAATTTGTTGCGGTCTGTAGCTACTGTCAATCACGCAATAAAATCCGGATGGGTTGCTGATGGCATTTCGTTGTATCAATTAGATATTTTACCTTTTCACGCCAAGCTGCTGGAATTGCAAGTCAGTCATCGGAAAGTCATAAGAACACTTTTCGATGCCCTGCAATAAACTACGAACACGTCTGTCCTAAAATGAATAGTTACTTGTCTATACAGCAGCAGTTTCGTCTGACAGAGTATGGTAACATTGTTACCCACTGTAGACGAGAAATTTAGCCAGTGTCTTGTGGATGGTTGTCATCTTCGTGACCAAGAAAAACAATAAAAATAGAATTGTCCTACATTCAACACACGCGAGTTTAATGTAAAGGTTATTATAGAAATTAAATAGATTGTTGTTTCAAAAGTGACAGTAACTCATTGAAATTAAAGAGTAGTGTGAGCTGGATTTTTGAAATTTGCCTGTGATGCAGAGCAAATACGCACTGTTGGCTTATCACCATCAAGCATAAACGACAAGCGGAGGCAGAGTAGATGTGTGAAGGAAAAGCGAGCATATGTACTAAAGAAAGAACTGCTACGTAACGTGAAGAATGTCAGCAACTATCTTGCCATTGTGGTACGAGCTCAGTGGCTATGCACATTCTTATAGCAGCCTGTGAATGTAGAATGCTCCCCTTATGTGGCAAAGCCAGGGGTGGGGGGGAGGGGGCGAGGGGGGTGTTTATGGGGCTTCGCTCCTTCCCTCCCCAAATCCGGCGGGCCCTAGAATATACACACAAATTCCGTCACCATCCCCCCCGCACTCCAAGTCATGAACATCCCAGCCACCTCAACCCCCCCTCCAACCTCACCCCCTTAGAAGCTTCTGGCTACGCCACTACTATCAACAGCACTCAATAGATAGTCAACATTATCAAGATAAACGAAATTTCTTTTATTTTATGCACCGTATAGGCAGTGTTTTCGTCTTTATATGAATGCAGCCAAAGCACACACTGTAGAAAACACTTGTATGAAGCCTGCGTTCACAATGCGGTCCCCGTCAAACTTTCAAGGCGTTAACGAATTCCACAAATTAAATTTTCAACGAAACGAATTCGTTTTGCAAAACGCTGGCAAACTTACGTTGCGTTTTACATCATTCACCTTTGTCGTCCGATGAATCAGTAGTCAGTACTACACAAACCTCAATGAGCTTGTCGTTTGTTTTCTTGCCGTTGGGGCGATCGCTGCAGCGGTCGTGGCGGCGGCATAATTCTTTCTCAGACCGTTGGCTGCTGCCTCCGTGCTCGCGGAAACGTGGTTCCCTTTGTGTCAAAGTGAGGTTTTGAATCTTAATGCACGGCAACGCTGAATAAAGGTCTATTACCGTCTTCATAATCTCAGCAACGCTACCGTACGAGCCACAACACCACCACCACTTTCAAGCTTCATAACACCGGCACAAATAGAAGCCAAGTCTTGCATCTCGCCAAGCGTTACATCGGAGACGTTAAACGCCAGCTCACTGTGCTCTTCGACCCGGTCCTGGCGCCGAATGGGCTCATCCAACAGCACGAAAGTATTCGTGTGCGCGTTGATCAAGTGACCGATCGCATGTCAAACCCCAGCCGCGGTCGATCCGACGAGCATCGCGGCCATGTTCTTTCAAGTTTAACTCGCCAAAGGTACGGTTGTCGAGTTAAAACAATGCAAATAGTCCCGTGCATTCTTGTTCTTACGTCATTTTGTCGTCACAACCCGAACTCGAAAAATGACTGTTAGCGGCAAACAGAGGCTTTCTAGTTTCACGAACGTTTCCATGGCAAATGGCGTTGAATCGTCACGCGCAATGAAGCCAATGGGAAAGCGAGGTACCTATGTAGGGACGTGTAAAAACGTAAAAGCCGTTTTTTTTTTTTTTTGTACGAGCTATTCTGCAAATAAAAATAAGTAAAAAAGACTGCCCGAGATTATGCCGTCGCGTGCATTTCTTCAGCGCCGAAAGAGAAGAGCATGGCTTATGGAGACTATAGACGCTTTACACACGCGCAAAATTACAGCCGCCATTGCTGACCTTCTCTTGTCTTTCCCATATGCCGAGCCACTGAAGCGAGCGTTGACAAGCCTCCACAGAGGCCAATGCTGTGGAGAAGGATGCAGCACAACCTAAAATAGCAATGACCTGCCCTGCTGTGGTTATGATGAAGTGAAGTAAATGTAATAAGATGAAACAAAAACCGAAGGTCGGTTATGGCGGCACCCATGCACAGCTGCTGCAAAGCGTCTATACCGGCATAATCACTGCAGTGAGCAAAGGAGCAAAGCATTATTAAAACTGCCCGAAGAAACTTTCCTGCATCATCCACAGAATGCTCACAACCGTTGCACTCTGCGTCGATCTCATGACTTGTCATATACTACCACAGAGTCGTCGTCAGCTCTGTATCCATTTGAAGTCTCCTTCACAGGCAAACAGGAAATTTCATTTGCAGCTTATGTTCACGGCGGCTTCACAAAGGATGATCGGTGTCGCAGCGCACCTTCACGTAATATTTTTTTTTTCTCGTAATGCCATTCGTATCGTGCAGAAGCAGGGAAAGCAACGACGCAAACGAGACACAAACACCACAAGGTCGTCACCGCGGTTTTCGCCATGTTTGTTTTCAAAGACCGTAGCGAAAGATTTCGCGAAAACAAGCTGAGATATCTTAGCTAAATTTACTTTACGTCATAATTATTGAAATAATATTTCGTATTTTATAAAAAGATAATATTATTTTTCTCTGTTTCCTTCCATTTTCCGGAAGGTAGCCTTTTCTCCGTTATTCGCTCGTTTTAACTCCCGGAGGAAAGAAAGAGGATAACAAAAAGAACAGGGGGAAATGCGGGGATTTCTGCGCCCGAATGCGTGGACACGTCATCGCGATGTAGGAGGATCGTCAGATTCTAGCTGACCGCGTGCGTGAACCCGAACATTGGGGCGGAGCCTCAAACGAGAATCATTTTAGTTTGAGGCTCCGCCCCTTCTTTCTCGATACGTCACAACTCGAAAGGTTCCGTTTGCGACCGGAATAGCACCCCTGGTGGGTGCTAGGGTGCTTGTCTGCGTAGACGCTGAGCCGCAGCATGCTGAGCCTTTCGTTCGTTTTCATCCATGTCACGCTGCGGTCAAATGCTCAAATGCGTATAGAACCACGTTCCATGCCACACATTCTCTTTCTGACATGGATGAAAACGAACGAAAGGCTCGGCATGCTGCGGCTCACCGTCTACGCAGAGAAGCACAACCAAAGCTTCGCCCCAATCAACATCATTCACCACGTGGAGATGCGGTTGTTTTTGTTGTTTTTTTTGTTTTTTTTGCCGTACACGAGCACGGGAGCACGTGCTTACGTGCTCGTGAGCACGTGAGCGCGTGAGCTCACGAGCAGAGGCACGAGTCCCCGACGCCAGACATCGGACGGACATGGCTAGCCCCTAAGGAGCTTCGCCCCTAAAAAGCACAGGCCGCCACGTCTGGACTGGCCGCGCCTGCCACTCCGAGAGCAGATGTCGTCTTCCACTGGTGTAGCAGGCGGTTGTGTACCGTTCGCGTGCTCCGTGGCGGATTTAGGCCACTGATCCAAAACGACCAGTGGAATGCGCCCTGATCAGAAGTCATCATGGAACAACTTTTACCCACATCGAAGATGACTGCTCTCACAGGGCGTGTGATGGCAATGAAATATCATGATACCACGCTTTACGGCACTATCTGTTATTAAGGAGTTTTCGTAGATCGTTTCTGCTGTCTCGCAACACCCTCCGCAACCCGCTACGATACCCAGATTTCTACAGTCAAGGCCATGGGCGCGCAGGCGCAGTAGCGGCTTCTTCGTTGCGGAGGGCTTAGCGAAGGGGGAAACGCTGTCTACGAAAACTCGACATTGTATTTTTGTGTACGTACGTCGTGGTTCGCTAAACTTGGCGGAAAAATGTCTCTCCTAGATTAAGCGGGAATCACTGTTTAGTGACATTATGATGTCGCAGTGTGACGTGATGTCATGTCACGTTATTTCAAGATTCTCCCTCTAAAATTAGTGGGGAGCATTTCTCAGCGCGAATTTAGTGCCACGCCAAGTCACTGTGCCACGTGACGTCGCAGTGTGGGATGAACACCATCCTCTAAATGTGGCGCGGCAGTGTAAAGCTACAAAATTTGCCACGGCGTTCGCTGCGAACATGATGACATCTATACGGACACGGCTCACGCAAGGCATGTTTCCTTTATACATGATTCGAACGTGCCCGCAGACCGTGTTTGTATCGCCAATGTGACCGTCCTTCAAGAAAGAAACGCGCCTCACACAGTACCTGCAGACTGCCTTCAGCAGGGCGTATCAACAATGGGACGACGCGGCTTAACTTTTGTGCAGTAACGTGCAGCGCTTCGGCTCTTGCAGCCGTTCATTAGCAGGCAATCTGCGGACATGAAACTGGATTATCCAAGACCTATATTCTACAACTTTATGTTCTACTCTAAGTATTTTTAGGAGATAATTGTCCTTGTGCATGCTCTTAAGAAAAAAAAAAAGAAATGGTGGTTTTTGTGCGTTAAAAGAGACCGTGGATCCGTGAACGCGGCGCAGCTAGGAGCACGGTGGAGCGAAAGCTCGCGCTGCAGAATCCAGATATCAACCCCAAGATTCTCGGACAGGCGAGCGCCGTTACTACTTACGCCATCTATCGGCCGCCGCTGCGCCGGCGCCCGTAACTCAATGGACCAAAGCGATATTTTTTATACAAAGAAAAATAATCACTCAATCCCTTTGCTCTTTTGTTTCACGTTTTAATACGTTGCCCTCAACCTCCACGAGAAGTTTCGTGGTCCTGGGTTTATATTAAGTCTGGCCAAAATGCAACCAAACTTTTACTCATTGGTTCCTATGGCGAACCGCAGAAAAATCATACGTCTTTTCAACATTTGATGCAAACCCTAAGAAAACCACACGATCAATTTAGTTGCATTTTGCTATATATATAGCCAATGTCTCTAGCTCCATGGAAACAGCTTTTATTTTCAAATTACTTAAATTTAAAGTGGTTCCCCAGGGCTTTAAATACCAAAAAGAATCCGCAGTTGGTGAGGAGACTCGAGGATTCAGTGACGTTGTTGCGTTCCTAAATACATTTTTTAGCAACATATGTAATGTATAACAAAACGGCAACTACACTGAATATTTTCTTAATTGATAAACACAAAACCTAAATGCAGGTTTTTTTTTGCTTTTTTTTTTGTTCTTATCGCGTAATTAGCTCAAATACATTATACTTAAAGCACTGAATAATTAAGGAGTCAAAGCGTTTTTTGATCCGAACTATCTTTTACAAAGTGTCCAAATTTCATTTCACCAGCTATTCCACTTCAAAGAATGGTATTAAAAATAAAAATGCCAAAATGAGTGGGCGTGGTCCAGACAGTTTGGCAAACGGGACATGAAGAGTACAATTTATGGCGACATTTAGCACGCTGTTACTGCTAATTAATCAATCTTATGTAGGTTTGCTTCGCGTGCGCCCAAGAGCTTTTGAAACGGCCCAGTATCTCTTAAGTCATCACAACCTCAGACGTCAAAATCGGGCAAAAAAGGGGTGTGTCCCAGAAATTTGGGCCTACGCGCCGTCAGTTATACCATCAATGGCGACACTCAGCAGTCTGTAATTCATTATAAGGAATCTCCTCTAGGTCTATGAAGCGTATGCACGAGTGCTTTTGAAGCGGCCAAGAATTTATTTAGTTATCGCTCTCCAAAGGTGGACTCAGACGTCAAAATCGGCCAAAAAGGGGGCGTTTCCCACAAATTCGGGCATACGCGCCGTCAATTGTACCATCAATGGCGACACTCAGCAGTCTGTAATTCATTATAAGGAATCTCCTCTAGGTCTATGACCCGTATGCCCGAGTGCTTTTGAAGCGGCCCAGAATTTATTTAGTTATCACTCTCCAAAGCTTGCCTCAACCGTCAAAATCGGCCACAAAAGGGGCGTTTCCCACAAATTTGGGCATACGCGCCGTCCATTGTACCATCAATGGCGACACTCAGCAGTCTGTAATTCATTATAAGGAATCTCCTCTAGGTGTATGACGCGTATGCCCGAGTGCTTTTGAAGCGGCCAAGAATTTATTTAGTTATCGCTCTCCAAAGGTTGCCTCAGACGTCAAAATCGGCCAAAAAGGGGGCGTTCCCCACAAGTTCAGGCATACGCGCCGTCAATTGTACCGTCAATGGCGACACTCAGCAGTCTGTAGTTCATTATAAGGAATCTCCTCTCGGACTATGACCCGTATGCCCGAGTGCTTTTGAAGCGGCCCAGAATTCATTTAGTTATCGCTCTCCAAAGGTTGCCTCAGACGTCGAAATCGGCCAAAAAGGGGGCGTTTCCCACAAATTCGTGCATACGCGCCGTCAATTGTACCATCAATGGCGACACTCAGCAGTCTGTAATTCATTATAAGGAATCTCCTCTAGGTCTATGACGCGTATGCCCGAGTGCTTTTGAAGCGGCCCAGAATTCATTTAGTTATCGCTCTCCAAAGGTTGCCTCAGACGTCGAAATCGGCCAAAAAGGGGGCGTTCCCCACAAATTCGGGCATACGCGCCGTCAATTGTACCATCAATGGCGACACTCAGCAGTCTGTAATTCATTATAAGGAATCTCCTCTAGGTCTATGACCCGTATGCCCGAGTGCTTTTGAAGCGGCCCAGAATTCATTTAGTTATCGCTCTCCAAAGGTTGCCTCAGACGTCGAAATCGGACAAAAAGGGGGCGTTCCCCACAAATTCGTGCATACGCGCCGTCAATTGTACCATCAATGGCGACACTCAGCAGTCTGTAATTCATTATAAGGAATCTCCTCTAGGTGTATGACGCGTATGCCCGAGTGCTTTTGAAGCGCCCCAGAATTTATTTAGTTATCGCTCTCCAAAGGTTGCCTCAGACGTCAAAATCGGCCAAAAAGGGGGCGTTCCCCACAAATTCGGGCATACGCGCCGTCGATTGTACCATCAATGGCGACACTCAGCAGTCTGTAATTCATTATAAGGAATCTCCTCTAGGTGTATAACGCGTATGCCCGAGTGCTTTTGAAGCGGCCCAGAATTTATTTAGTTATCGCTCTCCAAAGGTTGCCTCAGACGTCAAAATAGGCCAAAAAGGGGGTGTTCCCCACAAATTCGGGCATACGCGCCGTCAATTGTACCATCAATGGCGACAGTCAGCAGTCTGTAATTCATTATAAGGAATCTCCTCTAGGTCTATGACGCGTATGCCCGAGTGCTTTTGAAGCGGCCCAGAAGTTATTTAGTTATCGCCCTCCAAATGTGGACTCAGACGTCAAAATCGGCCAAAAAGGGGGTGTTCCCCACAAATTCGGGCATACGCGCCGTCAATTGTACCATCAATGGCGACACTCAGCAGTCTGTAATTCATTATAAGGAATCTCCTCTAGGTCTATGACGCGTATGCCCGAGTGCTTTTGGAGCGTCCCAGAATTTATTTAGCTATCGCTCTCCAAAGGTTGCCTCAGACGTCAAAATCGGCCAAAAAGGGGGCGTTCCCCACAAAATCGGGCATACGCGCCGTCAATTGTACCATCAATGGCAACACTCAGCAGTCTGTAATTCATTATAAGGAATCTCCTCTAGGTGTATGACGCGTATGCCCGAGTGCTTTTGAAGCGGCCCAGGATTTATTTAGTTATCGCTCTCCAAATGTTGCCTCAGACGTGAAAATCGGCCAAAAAGGGGGCGTTCCCCACAAATTCGGGCAAACGCGCCGTCAATTGTACCATCAATGGCGACACTCAGCAGTCTGTAATTCATTATAAGGACTCTCCTCTAGGTGTATGACGCGTATGCCCGAGTGCTTTTGAAGCGGCCCAGAATTTATTTAGTTATCACTCTCCAAATGTTGCCTCAGACGTCAAAATCGGCCAAAAAGGGGGCGTTCCCCACAAATTCGGGCATACGCGCCGTCAATTGTACCATCAATGGCGACACTCAGCAGTCTGTAATTCATTATAAGGAATCTCCTCTAGGTGTATGACCCGTATGCCCGAGTGCTTTTGGAGCGGCCCAGAATTTATTTAGCTATCGCTCTCCAAAGGTTGCCTCAGACGTCAAAATCGGCCAAAAAGGGGGCGTTCCCCACAAAATCGGGCATACGCGCCGTCAATTGTACCATCAATGGCAACACTCAGCAGTCTGTAATTCATTATAATGAATCTCCTCTAGGTGTATGACGCGTATGCCCGAGTGCTTTTGAAGCGGCCCAGGATTTATTTAGTTATCGCTCTCCAAATGTTGCCTCAGACGTCAAAATCGGCCAAAAAGGGGGCGTTCCCCACAAATTCGGGCAAACGCGCCGTCAATTGTACCATCAATGGCGACACTCAGCAGTCTGTAATTCATTATAAGGACTCTCCTCTAGGTCTATGACCCGTATGCCCGAGTGCTTTTGAAGCGGCCCAGGATTTATTTAGTTATCGCTCTCCAAATGTTGCCTCAGATGTCAAAATCGGCCAAAAAGGGGGCGTTCCCCACAAATTCGGGCATACGCGCCGTCAATTGTACCATCAATGGCGACACTCAGCAGTCTGTAATTCATTATAAGGAATCTCCTCTAGGTGTATGACGCGTATGCCCGAGTGCTTTTGAAGCGGTCCAGAATTTATTTAGTTATCGCTCTCCAAATGTTGCCTCAGACGTCAAAATCGGCCAAAAAGGGGGCGTTCCCCACAAATTCGGGCATACGCGCCGCCAATTGTACCATCAATGGCGACACTCAGCAGTCTGTAATTCATTATAAGGAATCTCCTCTAGGTGTATGACCCGTATGCCCGAGTGCTTTTGAAGCGGCCCAGGATTTATTTAGTTATCGCTCTCCAAATGTTGCCTCAGACGTCAAAATCGGCCAAAAAGGCGGCGTTCCCCACAAATTCGGGCATACGCGCCGTCAATTGTACCATCAATGGCGACACTCAGCAGTCTGTAATTCATTATAAGGAATCTCCTCTAGGTCTATGACCCGTATGCCCGAGTGCTTTCGAAGCGGCCCAGGATTTATTTAGTTATCGCTCTCCAAATGTTGCCTCAGACGTCAAAATCGGCCAAAAAGGGGGCGTTCCCCACAAATTCGGGCAAACGCGCCGTCAATTGTACCATCAATGGCGACACTCAGCAGTCTGTAATTCATTATAAGGACTCTCCTCTAGGTCTATGACCCGTATGCCCGAGTGCTTTTGAAGCGGCCCAGGATTTATTTAGTTATCGCTCTCCAAATGTTGCCTCAGACGTCAAAATCGGCCAAAAAGGGGGCGTTCCCCACAAATTCGGGCATACGCGCCGTCAATTGTACCATCAATGGCGACACTCAGCAGTCTGTAATTCATTATAAGGAATCTCCTCTAGGTGTATGACGCGTATGCCGGAGTGCTTTTGAAGCGGCCCAGAATTTATTTAGTTATCGCTCTCCAAATGTTGCCTCAGACGTCAAAATCGGCCAAAAAGGGGGCGTTCCCCACAAATTCGGGCATACGCGCCGTCAATTGTACCATCAATGGCGACACTCAGCAGTCTGTAATTCATTATAAGGAATCTCCTCTAGGTGTATGACCCGTATGCCCGAGTGCTTTTGAAGCGGCCCAGAATTTATTTAGTTATCGCTCTCCAAATGTTGCCTCAGACGTCAAAATCGGCCAAAAAGGGGGCGTTCCCCACAAATTCGGGCATACGCGCCGTCAATTGTACCATCAATGGCGACACTCAGCAGTCTGTGATTCATTATAAGGAATCTCCTCTAGGTCTATGACCCGTATGCCCGAGTGCTTTTGAAGCGGCCCAGGATTTATTTAGTTATCGCTCTCCAAATGTTGCCTCAGACGTCAAAATCGGCCAAAAAGGGGGCGTTCCCCACAAATTCGGGCATACGCGCCGGCAATTGTACCATCAATGGCGACACTCAGCAGTCTGTAATTCATTATAAGGAATCTCCTCTAGGTCTATGACCCGTATGCCCGAGTGCTTTTGAAGCGGCCCAGGATTTATTTAGTTATCGCTCTCCAAATGTTGCCTCAGACGTCAAAATCGGCCAAAAAGGGGGAGTTTCCCACAAATTCGGGCAAACGCGCCGTCAATTGTACCATCAATGGCGACACTCAGCAGTCTGTAATTCATTATAAGGACTCTCCTCTAGGTCTATGACCCGTATGCCCGAGTGCTTTTGAAGCGGCCCAGGATTTATTTAGTTATCGCTCTCCAAATGTTGCCTCAGACGTCAAAATCGGCCAAAAAGGGGGCGTTCCCCACAAATTCGGGCATACGCGCCGTCAATTGTACCATCAATGGCGACACTCAGCAGTCTGTAATTCATTATAAGGAATCTCCTCTAGGTGTATGACGCGTATGCCGGAGTGCTTTTGAAGCGGCCCAGAATTTATTTAGTTATCGCTCTCCAAATGTTGCCTCAGACGTCAAAATCGGCCAAAAAGGGGGCGTTCCCCACAAATTCGGGCATACGCGCCGTCAATTGTACCATCAATGGCGACACTCAGCAGTCTGTAATTCATTATAAGGAATCTCCTCTAGGTGTATGACCCGTATGCCCGAGTGCTTTTGAAGCGGCCCAGAATTTATTTAGTTATCGCTCTCCAAATGTTGCCTCAGACGTCAAAATCGGCCAAAAAGGGGGCGTTCCCCACAAATTCGGGCATACGCGCCGTCAATTGTACCATCAATGGCGACACTCAGCAGTCTGTGATTCATTATAAGGAATCTCCTCTAGGTCTATGACCCGTATGCCCGAGTGCTTTTGAAGCGGCCCAGGATTTATTTAGTTATCGCTCTCCAAATGTTGCCTCAGACGTCATAATCGGCCAAAAAGGGGGAGTTTCCCACAAATTCGGGCATACGCGCAGTCAATTGTACCATCAATGGCGACACTCAGCAGTCTGTAATTCATTATAAGGAATCTCCTCTAGGTGTATGACGCGTATGCCCGAGTGCTTTTGAAGCGGCCCAGAATTTATTTAGTTATCGCTCTCCAAAGGTGGACTCAGACGTCAAAATCGGCCAAAAAAGGGGGAGTTTCCCACAAATTCGGGCATACGCGCAGTCAATTGTACCATCAATGGCGACACTCAGCAGTCTGTAATTCATTATAAAGAATCTCCTCTAGGTGTATGACGCGTATGCCCGAGTGCTTTAGAAGCGGCCCAGAATTTATTTAGTTATCGCTCTACAAAGGTGGACTCAGACGGGAGAGGCCCTTTCGGGCGCACGACACTAGCCGGCCTCCAGGTGAGGCGCTTCGTGTAGAACCTGCCAGGTGGCGCTGGTGTTCGATTCCGGAGCACTCCTGCCAGCGAAGCTCGCGCCAAGCGTAGCTGTTTTTGATATTAGCGGTTCATTAGTGTGGCCTTTGAATGCTTCATGGGTGTTTCAACGTGTATGAATAAATTGGTTAAAGCTTACTTCCACAATTTAGTGAAAACTGGGGTAACCAGTCTTGCATGCTGGCGCGTAGCGCTGCGCATCCGTCTTCTTTCTCTTCGTTTTCATTGCATAGCGACAAAACTCGAACCTATGTAATCACAATGCCAAGCACTTGATAATCACAAAAACAAATTGCAAAAGCGACCATAGACACTACAGAAACCACCCGAGAACGTACGCGACGCCATATCCCATGTTAGAGTAGCCATGTCCTCCGGATTTCGACAACAGCGCCACTCGCGGCAGTCTGCACTTCTGTTTTCACACGGCCGATGGGACGCCGCCGACATTTTTTCCACTGCCCCTATATTCTAGTTCAGTGTAACTAGAGCGCCGACGTTAGAACGCGCGACTCGAGAGCGCTGCGATAGGAGCGCGCTTGCCATTAGAGTGCACGTCACAAGAGTGCATGACCAGTAGAGCACATGTCACGAGATTGATTACCTTGTCCGAAAAAGAAGCTTTATTGTACGCAAACACTTTAAAGCACACAGAACCACTTGACGATCGATCGGCTGGGTGCAGGAGCCGAGATTGAATGTTATTTCGAATGGTGAAGTTGTGTACATTAGGAAGTGACTTCCAACTCAACCATAACCACATTTTCTGAGTTCCATGTTTGCGAAGCGCTGCTCAACAACACAAGGTGCACCTCACTAGACTGTTTCTTTCTACCACACAAACTTGTGGTGTAGTGGAAAGTCATCACTTGGGCCACTAACTTTAGCGCGTCGGTGTCGTATTGGCCCTCACAGCATTCACAAACACGTTATGAAAGTGCGTCACACACCGCTAACAAATAAATGCGCCCCGCAAACTCAATAATGAGCGGCCGCATCATCGACGTCTGTCCTGAGCCGGCTCTGCATGCCATTCGTGCCTTCTTTTTCTGGACAGCATCTCCGTCGCAGTGCACACCGATGTTGCGATCGCCGGAGTACGGTAGAAGCTGGCTGTGTAGTTTTCGCTTCTTTTTTGTTGCGCGAGCGCTTGCTGCAGCCCAACGCACCACCGTCTTTTATAGCTCCGCTGCAAATCGCGGTCGTGTCAACCACCAGCATGGTCGAAACCGGCGTGCGACGTCCTTCTGTGGCGTAGGTGCAGCCCATGTATAGTACAATGGTTTGTTTTAGGCTTCATCTAGCAGTCTGAAGAGTCTAGGACATTTCGGTGCTCGAAATATTTGGTGTGCGGAGTTTTTGTTGCATGGTCGTGGAACACAAAGCGACGCAGAGTCGCTTTTGTCCTTATTTTACGATTATTTTTTGCCCGAACTTCATTAAAAAATGTCATCTTCTCTTTCTGCTCGACTTTTTAGCAGATACCACCGCCCCACGGGGGTTAGAGCATGTGATTCTCGCCTCCGACCACAATGAATAAACTTGCACCCCCGTGTAGCGTCTTTTGGAAAGCCGGGATCAGGGACTGCAATGGTGCTCGACGATTCCTCAGGGGCGTTGCTATAGCAACGCCGATTAGGTCACAGAGCAGTGAGCACACGCGTTTTGTAAATGAAAGGGGCCCACATGACCCTTTGTGCATGATTATATTTCTTTTGAAGGCAGCTGGCCTCAGACTTTATTAAGTATATGACGACTCACTTGTGATACGTGGCCGTTATAGTATTTGGGAGGGCTAGAAACTGGCATTCTTTCCGGAATATATTATTATCAAGCCACAGATGCGAATAACTTCATATGCGTATGCTTATGCACGTTACATACCTATCATCCAGACATAATTATGACAAATCTTAATAAAGATGTCCTAGACGTATATTCTAACATTTAAAATATTAAAGCATTCTATTGCCAGAAATGACGGGCCGTTTACACCGAAATATCCGTGTACCTTACGTCTTCTATGAACATGTCCTCACAGGATCACACAGGCCAATAATTGCTTGATTACACCTATCGTATATTTTCATTAGGGGGAAAACATAGTCAAATAAGACATCTCGATAATTACATCCCTTATATTGGGTCCGGACATTTCGTCGAACGCCGTTTCATAGAAGCCTTTTCATCGAACGCCTTTTCATCGAACGCTGTTACAGCCTGCAATAGTTTTGCAATTTATTTTGATTTTTATACACAACGTCATCTAATTCTCCATTTTTTTAAATCACAGTATGCAGTGACGAGATAAGTTCCATTGTGAACATGTCCTGCTTCGAGAAGAAAGCCTCCATGAAACAATGACCCCTCTTCATGTCACGTGAAACAATTAAAAATGAGACAAAAAAACAACAAAAGAAACAGAAAGCACGATGTGCTTTCTGGGAAGCGGGTAGTGTTTTATTGTTTGACAGCGTGTACCTGTAACCTTGGGTTATGTGAGGATCCGAAAGGGTGACAGAGTACACCCAGGGCTTTACTATTGTCTGGTGCGGGTTGGCCTTCCTAAGAAAGCGTCCTGAAGATGATTCATAATAGGCAAAAGGGTCGGTAATAAAGTTGACAGTGAAGGGGAGGTGGTTCCAGTCCAGGTGTAGCCCGAAACCATGTTGGCTGACACTTTGTGCAGCTTTTGACTCTGTAGAGTTTGAAAACTAAAAAAAAAAAAAAAAAAAAAAAAGAAAAAGGGCAGAAACGTTCAATCTGAGCATAAAGCTGATAATCAGAGTATCATTATATTTTATTTCGTGTGCTCTCCTGGCAGAGAATTGTTTTATTATAAGCGTGCTGCCCTGGCAGTTAAATGCTTTTCGTGAATAAACCTTCAACTAAGCGTAAGTGTGCAAATGTGGGACCGGACATTTCATCGAACGCCGTTTCGTCGAACGCCGTTTCATCGAAGCCGTTTCATCGAATGCCGTTTCATCGAACGCCATTTCATCGAACACCGTTTCATCGAAGCCGTTTCATCGAACGCCGTTTTATCGAACGCCGTTTTATCGAACGCCGTCTTATCGAACGCCAGGGTGGCATTCCCGCTTCCTGAGGCTGGTCGGAGGTGCCCATCCCAGGTCCTGGAAGTTTTTGACTTGCATCGCCACAGAACATCAACTGACGGAAGACAAACTGGAGGCGATGCTGAGTTCCCAAGAGCCTCCTCGCCAGAAGACGGCCATATAGCGGAAAGGAATGTGAAGGTCCGCCTTTTTTTATGAGAACCGACGGACCATGGCTGTGGGGGACTTTTTGAGAGCAATTCATCATCAATTGAAACGGTGAATGGCTGTCGCACGAACACATGAAGCCCCGAAA
This sequence comes from Ixodes scapularis, assembly GCF_016920785.2. Taxonomy (NCBI): domain Eukaryota; kingdom Metazoa; phylum Arthropoda; class Arachnida; order Ixodida; family Ixodidae; genus Ixodes; species Ixodes scapularis. Next base: position 34,488,540 of record NW_024609838.1, on the reverse strand, counting down.
GTTTTGAAATAAAATTTGAAGTGACGTACTTACTTTTGACTTTATTGAGTCTTAAAACTGAAAAAAAAACAATGTTTCGTTGTAGTTTCATAAACAGCACCTCAGCTTTAGCTACTGCAAGCTTCGGGCAGTAAAAAAGTATCGATAGAAAGACATGAGAGGCTAGGAGGCTCACATGGCTAAAGTTGTTGCGCCTGCGCAAAACCTATGTCGCTTTCTGGCCTCCATGAGTTGGAGTGCGCTCTCACCGGGAGTGCGACTTTTTATTTATTTGTTACCATACCCTCAAGGCCAATCGGGTAATACAGAGGGGGTGAACAGATGTGCACAATATGCGAACAAACATAAAGATCGGGACAAATATCTTCATGGGTTACTTGCATCAAAATAAATTGTAACAGCTACAAGTTTGGACATTAAAAAACCAGATAATGAAATGGGTGAATGACACGAAAATGCACTCGATACGTGCATAAAAGAGCATCTTTCACATTTTTTTTATAAAAGACATTCGACGAAACGGCCGTCAGCGATTCGATGAAACGGCTTTCGATGAAACGGCGTTCGATGAAACGTCCATTTTTTCGATGAAACGGTGTTCGACGAAACGGCGTTCGATGAAATGTCCGGGAACCGTGCAAATGAGCTGGTGTGAATGGCACATTACCGAAACCCCCGGACAGCCGGTAAAAAAAACGACAGACATTCAAAAGTGTTTTAAGTGTCGGTCCTTTACCTCCAGTATCATGTTTTCTGACAGGTACATGAGTAAAACTTTTCAGTAAGTCGCATACCCATTCGTTTTATACCAATGGTTTTTATTTCTAGTAATTTGGCTCCACCCTAAAGACTGTTTCTTAAGTGACTACCTTACAAATGTAAGGTAAAACATCTACAAAGCACTGTTATGCCTCAAAACTCGATACAGAGAAATTCGATGAAACGGCCCTAAGCGATTCGATGAAACGGCGTTCGATGAAATGGCGTTCGATGAAATGTCCATTCATTCGATGAAACGGTGTTCGATGAAACGGTGTTCGATGAAATGTCCGCTAGCCGTCCGCAATGCCTGCTGGAAAGCTCAGCTATTTGAACTTCCAAACGTGTATTTACACAAAAATATCCATGCAGCAAAAAGTCTCTCCACCGAAAAGTCCGTGCTCCGAAATGTCGGCACCGAAACGACCTACACCGAAACTTCCTACACTGAATTGTTCGGATCCCCAGTCTGAAGAATCCAACAACCTTGCGAATAAAGACAGAGCCATTTGACTCTCCTTGTATTTTTCTAAATTTGTAAAACGCCAAGTATCCGGGTTCATCAGAGATTTAAGCCATAACTGCAGCGACTAGCGGCTTCATAATAATATATAAAAACAAAACTTATGCAATCTTTCACAAGAGCAGTCGTTGAAACAGGGCGCTCTCGCACTACCCCATGCCTCCCGCGCTTGGAAATATTGAATTAAAAAAAGAAAGAAGCAATTGGGGAGGAGGACAGACCGTTACGCCCCAAGCGGTTAACTTATCAACTACACGGATGGGGACAACAAATAGAATGACGCAGCGCTCGGCCGACATAACCGAACGCGGCGTCAGCGTTCGACTGGAGTTCGTGTTCTCCGGCGAGGGGGAGGAGGGGCGCTTTTGTTTTCACGACGGCCTGCATGAACAATGCAGCATGCACGATCCCAGCTCAGCACAAAAGCCGAAGTGGGTCAAGCTCGCATTCTCAGAAGCTAGATCCGGCACTTAACGTCGCTTCGTCGATTGTTAGTATTTTTTACATTAAACTGTGCCCCGCGCTCTATTGTAGAAGATGACACGGCCATGCCCATAAGGCCGGTTGGCATGTGTACAGGCCTTGTGTTGAGTAAACACCGAGCGTGGGGAAAACAAACGGGTCAGAGCGCCCCCTATTAGCCCCGAGAAGTTCGCGTGGCGCCCCCTTACGGCAAACCGGGGTGACGTCACGGCGAGGAGTGAATTTTTCCCCGACTCGCGCCGCTCGCCCTGTGGAGGCTGTGACGACGCTAGCTGTCGGCGCGCTCGTTTCTATATATTTTTTTTTTCTGGCATGTTTTTCGTAGGAAGTATAACCGTTTATATGTGCCTTTATTGAGGCTTGTAGCTACGGGCGAAACTTCAACCAACATTTTAAGCATGGTAGACAGGGCAGGCAACGCATGAATCGGAGCTGGTATATGAAAATACAGAAATATGGCCACAATTGCAGGAGCATCACTATAGATTTACATCTCACACAATAAACGCTGCTGATGGTTTGGATGAATTGGCAGGTTACGTATACTATTTTTTTTTTTTTTTTGTCTCCGTTTTTAAACAAGATCGCCGAAGCAGAAAAGCTGCATGCTGCTCGAGCAACATGCTAAATACAGTCTGGGCCATGGGGAGAGAATCACAAGTAAGACAGCCCAAGTGCAGGGGCAAAGGAAAAAAAAACAAGGAACATTTATTATATACATTGCTCGCATTTGACCTTTGCTGGATTTGGATAGTATTTCAATGGAATACACGGGTGGTATCTGTGGACTTGTTTATATCAACCCTCAAGTAATGTATAACAAACGTAGGCGAAGGTGTCTAGCTCGTTATTAGTCCATTAAGTCCTAAAATTGAGATTTTACTTAAATCGAAATGTACTGAAGCTAAAATACCAGAAGCTTTTCTCACGCAGACTGTCGCCCTTCAGAGGTTCCACATTTTATGCTACTAGTGCTGCATCTACCACTGGACAGACGTTCGAATCCTTGCTTTTACTCCTGCTTTCCTCTGTTGTCAGAGAGTCCAGCTGTAGGGAGTTTGGAGGCTGAGGAAGCTTTTGGAGACCTGCAGCAGTGTCTCTTTTAATTGGAAATGACAATTCAGACTAAACGGTGTATTTTCTGAATACCCAAGGCTGGAATAAAAATGTCAGGAAAAGATATAAATATTCCAAATTACGGCACTATTGCTGTGCATATTGTGGGCAGTTCAATACATAGCATACAGGCAACTGGAGGCAATTCGGCCGTCTTTGCTGCTACCATACAAACTAATTTCCAGTAATTGGGAATCTTTTAAGAAATATGCCTGCATACATGTATAAACTATATAATTAATTCACGAAGAAGCTACATTTATGTAAGACAACCCTGTTCCATGAGCACTTCAAAGATAATCAGGCACAGGGCCTTTGAAACATCTGCGAACCAGCGCATGCAGAGTGGCAGCGCAAAGTCGGAGTCGCGAGCTCATTTGCCGACCACCCAAAGGCCCATTATATAAATGCCACTTCAAATGCCTTGAAAGCGGGATGTAATATCGTCCTAAATGATGAACGTGCAAGGAACAGAATTCCAGCGTCTGAAACACTTGCGGCACCGCTTCACCGATCCCTCGCAAAATTGCCTCCGTCGATTGCTTTCGGGATTTGTAACCCAATTTTAAGGTTAAAAGGGACGAGCAGGCTTATAAAATGTACGGGAGCACGTCAATATCGGCCTAACTTAACGTCTTGTACACCGGGAAAACGATGTCCAGCTCCTCGAAGTGCTTGCGGCACACATCGCTAAACCTAGAAACCGGTGCTGGGAAGCGAGCCGATGCGAGATCGCGGAGCGGAGTACTCGCCCTGACGTCACGGTACGCCTCACCCAATCAGAGCGCGGCGACCGCAGCGACGCTTGTGTTCGCTCTCGGGGCTAATAGTTCGATCTCCTGCCCAATACTGGAACGGGGTGTGTGTGATTCATGCTGAAAGCGAGGAAGGGGGGGGGGGGGGGGGGTGCACTTATCATTCTTCATTGTTCAGTATACCAGGAACTCTGTGATAACGTATTTGCCCGTTCAAGGTTTTCGAAACGCACAATGGGTCGCTTTAGAGCCTGCTTGCGGAATTCCTTCGGGTCGCTGAGGTGGGGCTTGATGGAAGTAGGACATCCGGACGCAACAAGCTGTTCCAGCAGATGCACTGCTGTGAGGGTTTCATATGACTTCTCGCTCCTTGGCGCGCATCGCTGCACCAAATCCGAATGCCACGTGTCACTTTTCCCAGCACTGAGTCACCTCCGATGTCTCATGGTATCGAGGCGCTCGAGGAGGAAGGGGGGGAGAGGAGTCGCCACTGCGTTCTTTCTTGTGTTTGGGTTCAATGTTTCAAGCCCAAGTCTGTAAATAACGGGGAGGCTTGGGAGAAAGCTTCGAAAACCAGACAGCTTCTTGTGCAAATTGTGATTGATTTGAGCCTGAGCTACGAACTACGTGCATAATGAAATGTCCGAAAATATGTGTACCCTTTTTTTATCCCTTTCATCGCCTCATCTAAAACTTTCTGGTTTTCTCGTGCGTAAATGACATCTTTCAAACAATTGTGATCTTGGGTGTTCCCTACTTTAGACAAGCTTAGTAGCACAAGTGTGACACAAATAGGCGGCGCACACCAAGTCACTGAGCCAGAAATTTTCTGGTTGTCGCGGGGTAGTCAGCACTGCATAGTGTACGCGTGTTTGTCCTCATGCGACTACCATTATATTGCCGGAGAAAAGCAGTTCTTTTCTTGGTCCTGACATTTAATTGAAAATATGGCATAGAATATTGTTGTCCTTCAATGCAAAAGGAACTATTTCCGAAAACGAGAAACGATCTCCAAATACTATTTTAAAGCATTCAATTAAACGGCTTTGATAAAATGGCGTTTGATTCAATAACGTTCGATTAAATGGCTTCGATGAGACGGCGTTCGATGAAGTGTCCGGACCCAATCACCAGCATTAATTTGAAATACGAGTTAATCTTTCCTACCTTGCTCAGTCCACGGATAAAACCACCTCATCTGGTTGGTTGCTAATTTCAATGACCTAACTTTATTATAAATGCCATCAGTGACGTTTTTGCGGTGGCCCGTGACCTGCTTCTTTGTTTCTGTTTATTATTAGTAATTATTTGTTACAGATGTACAGACTATTTTGGCAGTGTATTTACCTTCCGCTCTATAACGACTTCGGGCCACGAGAGCGCATTCGATAAACAAGTACACAAAAGTAGTAATTGTGGTCGCGTTGTCAACTCCATCCCTTGCTTAATCATGTATACAATGCGTAGGAAGAAACGCGTTGATAGCAATATAAGGGGAGAAGCATGGAAAATTGTTAAGCGGGTGTTGGTTTTTAAAAGCCGGGGATCTTGAAGATGTGTGACAAAACGCGGGGTTTTGCGGCAGGGGTATGGAAACGGGGCTTTCGGATTTGGATTATTTCTTAAACTAATCATGGAATGGGGCAGAATCGTAAATGCCGGCGAGGAGCACTTTATTCTGTCAGGAAGGCCCGGCTTGCTTTTGTAAGTAAACGACCGTTGAAACAGATAACAGACATACACTGGATTCTCCAGTAGCTTCGAAAAGCCACGTTACGTTCTCTGCTCAAACCGTGACATTGAACTTTAAAAATACGTGGAACAGAAAAAACGATCAGATAGAAAAGCTACACGGACTGAGTGTATCTCCGTTTCACCATAACTTGGTCAACGGCGAAAGCTACGATCCCCGTTGGCCAATCAGAGCAAGGGAGCGACGCACGACACAGCTCTCCGTGGAAGGATCGTGTTTCTATGGCACATCGTCAAGTGCTTTGCTCCGATGCCCCGATTGGCTCACGAGGGTCGTAGCTTTATATCCTGTCTTCAAAGGACTGGCTCTCACAACGCTTGAGCGAGCACTTAACCCCTCGCCTTGTCCTGTGCGGAAGGTACTCCGTGATAATGGTTTTGTCCGGTTCGACATTCTGACAATATACAATGACACTTTTGTGAGCTGCTTGGAGATGTCTTCGGGGTAATCCGAGAAGTCAGACATACTGCTTTGGTACAAGATTATGTTCTGTATACCCAGAGATGGACCACACCGGACGCTGCAAGTCGTTCCAGCCAATGCAGTGCTGCGAGCGCTTCATTTGGCCTCGTGCCACACTCAGCGCATGTCACGTGTCACACACTCGGAACTGATTTACCTCCGATGGCTCGTAGCGTCCGCTGCGGTCCATTTTAAGGTAGAACGGATCGTAACAGAGTACGCTGCTGTGTGTTTGCGAATAATGGATCGCTTAGAGTGGTTCATTGGTAAATCCTGCTTTTGTTCAGCCTGAGCTCGCAAACTCTGGACACAATAAAACTATGTGGCGTAGAAATAAAAGCTTCTGAAAATGTCGGTATCGTTTTTCTTTTTTTACGTGCAACTTTTGTTATTGCTTGGGACCGAGTTCGGCCCTGGAAGCTGTTTGCCGCACTGTAAATTTGTCCAGTTATTAGTGAGTGTAATGATTTTTATGTAGGTGATAGGCCCTCTTGGGAAGAACATATCAGAAATAGTTCAATGCTATATCTCGAAGACATTGCCAGATAACAACTCACAAATATTGGGTAAAAATGTCAAAGTTGCCTAGTTCGTGTATTTCGAAGCGCTGCATTTCGCATGGAGACAAAATAATGCAACATGTTAATGGAACACCACGCGATATAGTGTAAAATATTTTCCTCGAGAAAAAAAAGAAAAACGAAGTTTTTTTTTAATTGCACGCTGAAGTTGGGGAACTTTTCACATTGAAGCACGTTTGAAGCGTTGTAAATATTTTCAGTTATAAAACTCGAGTAAAAAAATATTTTTAGATGATTTACCGTTCCGGAAAGAATATACAAAAAAAAAAATTCAACGCTATATCTAGAAAATATTACGAGATATGCACTCCTAAACATCAGATACAAATATCAAAGTTACACGCACGCACACACGCACGAAGGTACACAATAACCTGAAAACCGAATGCAGTGGCTGATGTATGAGTAGTGATCAAACTGTTTCTGCGGTTGACATCATGGGACGTCGCGTTCATGTGGGAGCTGTAAAGGTTAGGTGATCAAAAATGCACAATCATGACAATCAGAGCACATATCTCCAACATTTTTTACCCTCAACAACCTTCTCTCCCCCCCCCCTTTTTTTTTCTCGCTCAGAAAAAAAGAAAAGAAAAAGAAGGGAGATCATTTAATGGTGCGACTTTTGCCGACGGTGCACGCGCGCAAAAGTACATGTCAACCGCAAAAGTGCTATTTACAAGATAAAGTACACAGGAAAGTGATTGTCGCTTTGGATGTCATTATAATTGGTTTTAGTAGTGCACCCATACAGTAGCCTAACCACATAGTTTTAACGCAACTACGTAAAAACGATCAGTTCTTTTGTTGGCCCGTTCAAGACTGGCAGTTGTTGAAATATTTTAGCAAAGCGAAAACCGGGTATCGGCGCAAATGATAATCTATACGCAAACCCGAGCCCCTGAGACTTCAACAGTGCCTCCGGTATATGTGTGCGTGTGTTCACCTCGATTAGAGAAGTCATTCCAGATACAGTCACGGCAGTCCGGAAAGTCGAAGTGCTTCCGTCGCATTCCAATTAATGCTCGGAGCCTTTATTCTTGGCTGTAGGTATAGGTTAGGTTAGCTCGCCCCTCACGCGTGAACCTAAGAACAAACAATTCCGTCAAAGCATTTTATGCTGCACAGGTTACGCCACCTCAGCTTAACGGATATCAGTGGTACATTACAATAGACTTGAGTAGCTCTTGCTGTGTTGCAACTTACAAGCACAAGTAGAGAATTAAAGAAAAAAATATCTTCTTTTTTTATTAAAAACGAGCTTGCGAGAGCACGGTTATGGTCTCATCTCATATGTTGCGCTGTAGTACAGCATGGCGACACCACTGATTCAGATACTTTGGAGTTACTAGCGCATCGTAAAACCTCGTTGTCATCGGCGGCTTCCTGAACAAAGTTGCGGCATGACAGTAATATATTATATTGCGCCTACATTGCACTGTTTGCAACAGCAGACTGATATTTCATTATCGACAAGCAAACTCTACCTGCAAAAATTAAATGTAATACGAAGAGAATTCCCATAGTTTTAGTAATCAGTAATTTGTAATGTGATATAATTAAATTTTAGTGATTTTTAAGAGAGGAATCGGTAATGTAAAACAGTTAGTTTTGGAAAATGCTTTTGCCATCTCTCGCCTAGAAATCTCAAGAGGGCGACTGTACTAAAGTGATTAACCATTTCGAGAAGAGATAATGAGTTGAGAAAAATTAACGCAATATTGTAATTACACTCCCAAAATTTGACGGGTGAACTTGTACTTAAAACTTTTGTTTACGGAAAGGTGGAGTTCTACTCACCGGTGTGGCCACGTGCAATATGACGTCTAAACGCGGCACTGGTCACTAGTAGGATCTCAAAACGCAATATAAAAATGCAAGGAACCGAAAAAAAAAAAAAAGGCTCTGCTCCGTAATATAGATTTTTGCAGATCTCAATATTTGAAGTTTCGGTCAAATTTCAGAACAAAAACAACGGTCTGACAGCCCCCAGCACTGTTTATTTCAACGTGTGTCCCATTTAGGCAACACCAGGTGGGTTGGGGTAAAAGCACCGGACATGTTAGAGTACGCACGCTGGCATGAATTCCCGTCCCGTAAACACTTTTTGTAAGGCTCGCCACTTCCTCTTCAAGTACCCAGGGTCACAATACACTCTGTAGTACCGTATTTTCCGGACTATATAAGTTTAAAAGTTGAAAATTCACCCGATGCGGACTATCTACAGGTGCGTACAATACAATGATATAATTTTTCTAGATCCTTCACTATGACAATCGTGAAGGATTTTATGAGTAACGGACTATACTAATGTTGATTTACGTACATAAAGCTTCATCGTGAGCTAATACAGTAGGCATTTGTCAAGGTCTGTTGAGTATGATACTTTTTACGTTCGGACTAGGTGCTAAGCGCGGGCTTTGCACTGGGTGCCGTTTGTGTACCGGGTGCGGACTATCTAAGCAAGCACTTTTATTTTTGACGCAAAATATTTCCCTGCGGACTATGCACCGGGTCCGGGCTATAGTCCGGAAAATGCGGTAGTTCCTTCGAACTCTAGGGTTCTTGGACGATGGCCCTTAGCCTATGCCCATCCTCACATGGCCTTGGGTCACTTTACATGGACGGCAGAAGCAGTCAAATGCTCGGAGTAGCCAAGCATGCTTATCGCAAAACAAAACAAAAGTTCAGAGACAAAACCGAGAGGCTAGGCTCTGAAATGCTGCAGAAAGGAGAGTTCGGTTTCGGGCGCTTCTCTGGTATCGCCGGAGGAAAGGGGTCGCTGTGCCTCCCGCCGCAAATCGCCCATTATGCGCTTAGCTTGGCTTATCTGGCCCCGAGATGCAGCAACAAAAGGAGTCTCCCCGCCGTCAAGTCAACTGTGGGAGACGAGGAAATGGGAAGTGTGGCGAGGGGAACTTTTTTCTGGTTGAAAAATATTCTGCAGGTCGGTCTTTGAGCGCCACGTGGTGGGAAGTTTTGAAACTAGCCCGAATGTCTCGGAATCTTGGCCTTGCTTGGGTTCACTTTCTGTTTCTGCCCGTTTCGATCTTGGTGTGCAATAAATATGGTACCGACGTGCGGTCGTACATCACTACTGCGTGATGCACGTTGGAGATCCCAGGTTTCTCTGGCATTGCACTGGCTAAATTTCTTACCTACAGCTGAGGCACCAGACACCCACTGGAGCTGACTAACTTCCCGCTGGCTAAACATACACGCAACACAATTACTCCCTCCTCTAAGGTACTTTTTTTCTGTACTTATAAAGGCTTGGAGTCACTTAGATTTGAACTCAATATTGTTTCAAGGTTCATCTCAAAGAAAAAAAGTATACATCCGAACGAACAACAAGACGGTAAGTGCAGGAGTAAACAGAGAGGTTGACCAGGGCGGCTTGCCTCGGTTGGCTACTCTGAGTTGGGGAAAGCGATGGGGAGATGAAGGAGGAAGGAAAAAGAGGGAGCAGCCAACGAGCATAGCCACTCACCTTGCGGCGTTCCGGAACCGTCCTGGTGTTGTGTTCGTGAGGTCCTTTCCGCGGAGTTCGACCTGGAGTAGCTCCCCTCTTCTGGCACGGACCCGGAGTCCTTGTCAGCAGGAGGAACGTCATTTTTGTTAGCACTCGGATGTCGCCGCATCCTGTTCTTCACTACGCCGTGCCTGGCCTCTTGGTGTCTTTCGACGTTGTACTTGCTCGGGGACTTGTAGGGGCACACTTGGCAGAAAAACCTTTTTTCACCGCTGTGGGTGAACATGTGACGCCCCAAGACTCCTGCCCGGTCGAAGCGTTCCGGGCAGAGCAAGCACCGGTACGAACGGTCCGCGAGATGCACGAGACCCTTGTGCTGGTCAAGGCTGAATTGGTCCCTGAAGGCCTGGCCGCAGCACTGCCGTCCGTCGCCGGCGAAGGGCTGGTGCTTGGCCGTGCGGTGGCGCTGGAGGTTGCTCTGCCTATTCGTGTTGTACGAACAGTCGGCGCAGCCAAAAGTGCATTCCTTCGGGTCGCTGGAGCTGCAAGGGGAGCGGACAGGGCAAGGAGGTAAGGATGAGTTACGTGGAGGAGACTTGACAAGGTAAATAATGCAGCCGGCCACATCAAGTGTGCTGCTATTGAAAGCGAGAGCTGTTCAGTCGTTGAAATATATGCTTTAGGATATTGATTTTAGTCGATGTGAACAGTTTGGGGAGACTCCACCCCCCTCCTGACACTTTAGCAGAGCGAAGGTGTCGCCCCCTCTCCAGCGTTTGCTTTGCTAGAGTTTAAAAAAAGGGGCGCCGACTAGTATTCGCGACTCCAGCGACCCTAGAGGGGGCGCCACCACCAAACAAACATTGCGGCTGGGTCCAGGTCGCGTCGGCTCGGCCGGGCCGCCTTAAAGGGGCCCTGCAATGACTTTTTTACTAATTCTTAATTTGCACCGGACCTGAGCGCACTGAACGTAGTAACTTCGTGAAACTTTTCTTTTCTCGAAATTTTCTTTATTTTAAAAGTTATAGGCAAATTAAAATTACAAAAACAAGCAAAAAATAACCTCCTTCATGACGTCCTTGGTTGCTTGAGAGTGGCCGTGAACTAGAGGAGAAGTAGTGAGCTCATCGAGCGCTCACAGCTGCCGCACTCCGAGTCGGCGGCGCGAGAGGGCGCCATTAAAGCGTGTTCTGGATAGGCTGTATGCAGCGGTCAGCCAGAGCGGCTCTCATTGCATTTGCTGCGCGATTAAATACTAATTCGGCATGACACTTCATTAGCCACAAACGACAGCAAACACGGGGTAAAGATCAGTTCAGAACGGGAGCCACTTCGCGTTGCCATACCGCCAAAGGGCTAAATCGCCAGCCAAGCCCGCGCCGAGAGCCTTGGGAACGCTCGGAACCGGTCGGATCCTCGAGCCGGTATACGACCGCAGCGCCGCCGCGTACATCCGGGAGCTTTCCGTGTCGGCGCCTGATCACACTATTCCTTTCTAGTATGCGCCGCTGTTTCCACCGCTTGGTGGCGGGTATGTTGACGGGTCATTTCTTGTTTCCGTACTTTATGAACTGCATTCGTTTCTTTTTTTATCTAAAATACTGAACAAAAACTACTTTTATAAAAAATTGAAACGGTTCGCGCCACTTATATTTTTTATTTCGACTAAAAAGAAGCTTTTAGCGGCTCTGACCAGTAGTAAGCCCAGGACCAAAGACGTCACATTTTGCGCGCTTTCGGTACCGCGGGTCGCCCTCGTCGGTGGAGGAGGTTTCCGCGTCGTCAGGTTAAAATATGACGCACTGATATTTAGTTACTCTCTCCGTGCCCGCTGGCTTGCCTGAACCCCAAGAGACGTGGAAACCGCAAAAAAGGTAGACGCTTAAATACGATTGCAGGGCCCCTTAAACAGTTTTGGTTTCGGAGATTTCGTTCAAAACCGAAACTATGGGCTCCGGAGAGACGGTAATAGACTTTAATCAGTTTTGATCAGCTAAGGAAAGTGGCGATGACTACATAATTGTTCCCCTGAGAATAATTTTCAGCTAACTGCATGCCTCGACCGTGCGACTTATCTGTACGCGAAATCGAGCTTTTGTGCGTATCCGCGTTTAAGAAACAGCTGCAAATTAAGCAAGCGCTTTTTGGGCCAAGGAGTATGTTAACCCGCTGGCGCCCCACTAAGCAGCTGATACTCGTATTTCAATTCAGGTTTTAGTAGCAATCGAGAAGTAATTTTGACGAGCGGGTTACGTATTATATTACGTACTATGTCCCACTAAAGCAATATTAGAATATTCGTCGGGTTGAAATATGAGCTTAGTTGACTAGCTATTAAGTGAACTGCTGAATAAAAGTATATTTGACGGACAAAGAGATACTACTTAAACTCAGCCAAATGGTTCTAGCCGGTAGCACGGAGACGAATGCGGACAAACTGAAGAGAGTCTTCATCGGAGATTCACGCAGAACCTCTCTGCATTGAACTAGACTTTGAATTCTGAACGGAGAAAATGAGTATTCTTTGTGGCCGGTCAACCTGAGCAATGTAGGCGCATTGCTGCTGGCTTCGACGGGGGTATGATATAAATATTGGAGGCGCGATAGATCATAATGCTGTGGCAGCTTCTAACTTTGCGAGACGCGTCCCCCACCTTCTGAAAGCAGACAATTTCCCTCATTAATCGTATGCAGCAAGCAGGTCTTCCGGAATCAAGTGATTGCGAAATCAGCCCAACTCCTTCGGTGTATTTGGAGTTGTTGTTGTTTTTTTTTGTTGTTTTTTACGGCGAAAAACCAGATGAATAGCTCACCGACCGGCGTGGGTGGCTCGAACTTGAAGCTAATCGAACACAACCAAACTCAAGAAAAGGAGCGATCGAACTTCCCCATTCACTTGATTGCAACATTGGTGTTGAAACATTAGTGAAACACTTCGTCTGTCGTCCTCAGTCCACCGTTCTATATCCTTATAAAGAAACCACTTATCAGTTACCAAGCCGTCGTCACTTTGAATGCGATTCAAGACAGACAAGAAATCAAAACGTTTTTCCGTGATTCCTCCCCATCCAAGAAATCGAAAGCACGCGACCGCGTGTTGTGGAGTAAAGGGACTTTCAAACATGTGATGGAAGGAAACAATCTACCGAGGTTTCACCACACTAATGAACACTCAGGAAAACTTAAGAAATTTTCGGACCTTCGTCAAATTACATTGTTCGCCACCGCGCCGACAACACGTGTCCGCGAAAGCCACCAGAGACGCAGAGGAGCGCAAAGCGACCTGGTCCGGCTGGTTCCCGGTTTTCCCGCTTGGTGGCGTCCGTTTTGCTGGAGTCGCGAAAAGGCTATCTGTTTTTGGAGCTTTATTTTGTGTAGAATGGTTGAAGGGAATGTGCTTTGTAATACGTTTTACTACTAGTTTTCTTGTTTTTATTTTTTCTATTTTCTACCCTGCACTTGCTGGGGCATATTCAAAAGGCCTGCAGTATGTATTCTAAATAAAAAAATAAAATAGTAGTCAGTGTCAAAGTGACAACTGGAGGGAGGAGCTTCAGTTGTCCCGCCTCCATCTTCGAAGTCTTGTGCTCCCCGAGCGCGTGCGCTCAGCCAAAGCACGGCGTTAGGTTGGAGGCCTACCACCGTGCTTTGGTTTTTCAACTCCAATTCGCACATGGACATCTTGTGTTATTTATATTTATCGCCTCGAACCGATCGGGGTGAACTTGGTTCGACTCTCGTCGAACGTTTGCTCTGAAGGTCGAAGTTCGTCGACCTTTGAAGCTTAACAATTTCGGAAGTTTGAAGCTGTGAAGTTCGAAAATGTCGAATTTCAATCGCATTGGAAGTTCGGAAACAATATTTCTCAGTGCCATAAATTCTAAAGTTAAAATATAATAGAATATTTTAGGTAACAAGTTCAACGATTCGAAACTTTACGAAACCCTTGGTGTTGGCTCAATCTTCGAACCTCAGGTTCGCAAAAACTTTACTTCCAAGTCAGGCAGGTTTTTTCTGCCGGGTTCCTGCGGGTCTTCTGCGCTACGCTTGAGTCTGTTTCCTGTTACCGAGTGCCATCAGACGACGATGGACGTGGTTTTGTATTTCCCCGAGTCACCAACACCACCATGATAGAGTTATGCGAAATCAGGAATCATCGTCGATATCTCCATGTGTTTCGCATACCAGTGGTGAAAAAGCGAGGTAATATTTGTATCCGGTTGCAGGTTGACATTAAAAAAAAGAAGAAAAAAAAATACGCAGGGACCAACACGAAAATTAAATTACTCTGTACGTTTTTTTTTTGTTGTTTTTTTAATCTTTTTGGTTCGGGGTTTACAAGTATGGAGTTTCCTAACCAGCCCGCCTGCCACTCTCTCCCTGCTGACATTCTGCTTTACATTAAAGAGTTTAATAAGGCTGCTTGAACGATTATGGTGCAATCGATCGACCTACGGGTAGTCGTGTTGAAACGCTGGTCTGAAAAGTAGCTCCAATCGTACAGTGACCAATGCAACGCCACCTTGTCCCCTCCCCGAGAGCGATTGGGCTCTCGTGAAAGGGATGAACAGGCTCGAAATATTACGAAAAAGAAAACAAAAAAAAAACACGTACATTTACAGCTCGAAATATTGGCATTAAAAAAAATCAGAAAAAAAAAAACGACCGATGTGAGCTGCTAGGTAAATATGCTTTCTGTTATAGCCGAATAGATTTTAGTCGACATTCGGCTTGTAGCCGAGCCCACAAAGCCTACCTGCAACCGTTATAACGTTTTCTTTTTGATTTTTGTACTTAACCGATCCCAAATGGTTTTAGCTACCTCAGGCTGTTCAGGCCCTTTCTTGAAGCAAGAATCGGGTTCGTGCTATTTACTTCAATTAAATTAAAAAAATGTACCGTTGATGCCAAATGCATGAACTCTTAACGTATAAGTCTACCCCCCCCCCCCCCCCCCCGCCCCGCCCCCAAAATGATGCACTGACCATCGGGCAGAAAATTACGACTTCGGAACACCGAGTGCTTCCGCGTCGTCGATACGACATAGTTACTTATATACGCGAGTTATCCCCACCATTCGCTTGTTTCCGAACGCACCATTGCGTATCTAACTGTGCAAAACCCCTCCCGCGATTCGTAGTTTTTACCGCATTCATGTTGGTCGATAAGCGATTCCCCTGCCCGTTAAACACCTCTTCCAGCTGCTGAGTGATTACCTCCTTTACAGGATTAATTTACGACGACCTCTGCCATCGCACACAAACAGCGCTAAAAAAAAAAAAAAAATTATGACAGAAAACTGGCGTCCCACGCGCCATGTTACGGCGTGCTTTGCGGGGAAGCGAGCACATGACTGCTAGGAACCGCAGTGGAGCGGGTTGGCTCCCGCAAATAGTTACAGCATGAGCATTTACTTTTTACTAAGAGATTCATCACTTGTACCGTTCAAAATACCTTCTGAGCAATGACATTAGTGAGAAAAAATATCTACATAATGGTAGTATTATTTATTGCTTAGATTTTCATCGAGAAAATGCGTACTTTCGAAACGACAAGTATAAAAGGCGAAATCGGAGTTTGGGGCACTTCGACATCGTTCATGAACTGTTAGCGAGGTAGCGCGGACACCGTGTTTGGGCAGGCTGTTCCGTTCCCGGACTGGGCTAACGCGTCTCAGTTCGGAGCGTTGAGCGGTAGCTTGCGCTGCAGAACCTCCTTGATTCGATCTCCACCCCCCGCCCGTTTCGATCTAGACGAGTTTCGTACTGGCACGCGTTTGTATAATCACTACTGCGTGATGCACGTTAATGACCCCAGGTTTGCGGGTTGTAGTGCACTGGCTAAATTTCTCATCTACAGCTAAGAGACCGGTCACCAGTGAAGGCGTACGAACATCAAGAATGTCTAAAAATACCAGCAACATTATTTGTTTTGTCCGCTCCTTCAATCCTTCGCTCGAAGACGTGAGAGGAGGAAAGCCTTGCAAAATATCAAGTTTGGTAGGTCGCTTTTAACCTCCCTAAATGCAAATAAATTAGCGCCATAGGTCATCTGACGCGTCATCGGCAGGGCCAAATTTCAACATAATTTCTGAGTTGCGACAATCGAAATCGAAGCATGCCAAACAATATTCATTATTAAGGTGGGGTAACACAGTCTGCGTATACATAATACAGAAGGCAGTCTGCAAAAAGATTCGAACACAAGCCATCACGACATCCGTGCCTCGAATGCCGCGTGGGAACGGGTTCAATGAGAAACTTGCTACGCGGCATTCGAACCACGGATATTATAGTGACTGATACCCGGCAGAATGCCTTTTGTGACTGCGGCTTAGGCATGACAGGAAGTTTATTCAGACGACACAGCATGCCCCCAATTAGCGGACGGAGGCGGCTGTTGCTCACAGAACTCTCCTCACTGCAGATAAGCTCGAGCAAAACGGGACTTCTAAAGTCTGGTTCAGACAGTTGCGTTTGACTGCGTTGCGGCAGCGAGAAACCAGGACATCCCTGCTACCTATATCGCGTGCTAAGATGATTCTTTGAATTGGATTGCACGCTTCACACGAAGCACAGATGTGCCGGTGACTCGCTTTCGGTACTCGACGCAACGCAGTCAAACGCACTCAAACGCAAGTGTCTGAACCGGCCTTAACGCAGCAACTGACGCAAAAGTGCCATCAAAGTCAATCCCTGAGTGTCACGTGACCCTCGGGAGGAACGCAACGATGTCACGTACGTGATACAGGACACAACGCTGGAGTGGCTCCAGCGTTGTGTCGGAGGAGCGCTCGCGACCACCAACCACGAGAAACTTGCCTATAAATGCGCAAGCTTCATTGACCGCCATTACTGAATAATTTGAGGTAATTTAAAAGCAACCAACAGTGAAGTATGGCGGATTTCAAAAAGAGGCCCCGGCCAGAAAGACAGTGACAGCACAAAATGACTGCGTCTTCACCTCGTCAAAGCGATTCCGTGACCATGGCCTGTGTCTCGATGATTGGAGCTACGTTGAAAACCTCTTTTTTCAAAATCTTTAGGTTTAACGATTCTTTGCGATGAAGGACGTACTGGATGATTTCAACCTTTGACTATACTTTAGATGCACTGAGTGCCAAAAGCAGAGGCCCACCAAAGTGTCATCGATGATTCGTCGCCGACGAGGAATATTTATAATTTACTTTATAAAGGGCGTCCGTTTTCTGGGCAGTCGTGCTAGACTCAAGTTTCGAAAAAGGCGTCGAGAACTCACCGTTCACTCCTCTTGGCTTGAGCAGAGGTTCGCTTGGCGGGAACTCTTTGGGCGGGGGCCATTTCTCCACCTCCGAGTCAAGCGATCTGAAAACTTTCGTACAAAGGCTTTGTTTTGTACCAGTCCTCCCAGAGCACGGAAACTGATGATGCTCAACGGTTCTCGCATATCGTCACCGCGGACGATATGAGTCTTTGTCCCTCCTTGTTCCTCGAAGACATCCATGCTCATTGGCCAGTCCGAACTACGGGGGCGATGGCAGACCATTGCGTAGGCAAAGGATCGTCCACGCCCCCAACCCTTGAAATAAGACGAAGAGGGAAGGAGAAAGAGGGAACACAAAGCGAGGGCCATGCAGAGATTGTTTCACTCTGACCCCATTTCGACCCGATAGAGTCAGGATTTCTGTGAAGCACCCTCTTTGCTTGCCCTGGGGAGTGGTGTGGAAGACTTTGTGGACCGATTGACTCTTCGCTTCGCGGAATGCGTTCCCGCTCTTTGTTGGAGGATGCGCGCTGAGCAGTGGCGTTGAGATGGCATCGTGTGATGCAGTAGCGTTGGTGGTTGCTGGGGGATCCTTCTTCTGCTCTGATCTGGAAGGGAGGAGAAGACGAAGACTGAAAGAGGAAATGGGAAACTGTGCTTTTTTATCTCCTCTTTTCGTTAGCTAGCCCACGCGAGTAATCTGCCTAACGCATTCGCTTCCTCTCTTTGCATTTCGCCACATCGCTCCTAAACGCGACCAAAATTCCAGTAACACCCCCCCCCCCCTAAAAAAAAGTAAAATAAATAAAAGCAATCGGAAATAAACAGCGCGAAAAAAATACAGAGAAGGACAAAGGGAAGATGCTCGTGTTGGTGTTGGTCGCGCCGCAGAGAGAGTGGAGCGCTGGCGCAGGTTTTGGCTTGACGTCATAGCGCGCGCTACCAATGGCGTCGCGTCGCGCGGAGGAGGGAGAGAGAAAGAAGTCTGCCTTTTGAATACCCTGCCCATGGCATGCTGATATTGTGAGAACAAAAGCATCCTTTATGGCAATAACGAATAACCGTCACCATTTACATCGAATAGCTAGTAAGAGATCATAATTTCTTCGGGTACTAAATACAAGTTTTTGTAATTCAAATTAATATTTGCTGCCTCCACGTTTACAGTCATAACTCTATTGAACGCATTAGTGTGAAACAAGGGTAGCACGTCTTGATAGGCCCCCTTTTATGCGCCCCTTTAGAAACACACAGCTCAGGCCCCTCTTCTGATAGAGATAATCTTTCGCCTTTTACTAAAGATTACCGTGGGGAGGGGCCAATGAGCCTATAGGCCTATTTTTGGGAGGCCGCTACCGTTTGGTAGAGGCCTGATGTCGAATTTCAAAAATGAGAATTACCGAGTTGTGAGTGTACGAAGTTCGCGAGACGCCGATGACGCGCGTTGCTCAAGGTAGGTAGCTGGTGCTGGAGGCAGGACAACTGGAAGACCTCCCTGCCTTTTAGTCCTGTCCGTGACTACATCAATGCCACTTAGAAGGTAAGGCCTGCGGATGGTGTCGTCTTTAGTAGATCCCCGGTCTGTCCCATGTGGCAGCCAAGGCCAAGGGGTTTGAGACATGCATTTCTTGTGCGAACGCACGCTTCGAAGCAAGCGACCTCGAGCTCTTTGTGCCATTGGCAACCATCTAGCGTTGCACTTGTTGTGAGACGCTGAGATTGGTGTCGACATCCCATTCAGGTGAAGTGAAGCGTGAAAAAGCGTAACCGAGAATTTCACCGCCAAGTTTAACGGACAAAATGACGTCACATGACTTCGTGTCGCTTGACCGATACACAAATTCAGTTCCACCGCTAAGTTTAGCAAAAAAAAACTTGACGTCACGTGACCAATACGCAAACTCAGTTTGCCCGCTAGATTTAGCGGAAAAATTGATGTCACGTGACCTACACAAGAATGCAGTTTACCCGCTACTCGCCATTCCCCATGCATACTCTGTGGACAGACGCCCAGCTGACAGGAAAAGTCAATTGGTTAATGTAGTGAATATGAAGATGCGGGCGGAGTCAACTGAGAGAGTTTGGTCAATGGACGGAGCTTGTTGCTTGCTAGAACCAGCGGATTACGCTGTAACACAAAATGGCATTACTTCTTTGTCTTGTCTATCCCATCTGCACAAAGACGTCGCCGAGCCGTCGCCCCTTCTCGTGGCTGAAGACATCGCTCGCGCAAACGTCAACACGAAGTGCGTACTTCGAGTTGAATATGCTCGCGTACGATGGGTGCGAATGTGGCCAATGTATGGTGTTGCCCGATTTAGAGCCGGGAGTGCCTTTGCTGGAGGGAAATCGGAAGCAAACTTTTCGACCTACAGTCGACCAGCTGCGCTGATACGAAGAGTTCTACCAGTAGCTCAGTGGAAATATATCCGCTTCACACTTGTGTTCCCGGTGAGGAACACAAGCGAAGACATGGGCTCTCGACCCAGGCGTACCAGGACAGCTGTGGGGATGTCGTGTGGCAACTCTCGCACGCGCCTCTTCCGCATTGGCTACAGCAGGACCGACCGGTGCCCAGAGTGTAGCCGCCTCGAAAATCATAAGCACGTTTTTTCTGACTTCCTGAATGCAGCAGCCTTAAGGCGCAAGGTGGCGGGCCTCTACGGACTTCCACATGTGACGTACGACACGGTGTGGTTTCTAGACTGGATGCCAGTGCCACAGAGGAAAGGCCCAGGTTTCGGACTGCTGGTCCTCGAAGTGATCGTCCAGCTATGGATGGCGCGCAACAAGGACGCAGGAAACAAGACCGCCCTGCGCCTGATGGTGTTCGAGACGCGGAACGCCTTATTTGCAAGGATCACCGAGGATTTGGCAACGCTAAGCCGGAGCGAATTTCGGAAGAGGTGGAGGAACCACCACGACCTCTTTATGCTGAAAGGCACCACGCATGTCCGAATGATGTTTTGAACAATAGCCCGATCTATGCATGTGAACTAAAGAGTCGGCGCCGGAAGTCCGACTGCGCTTTTAATAGCACCTTGGGAGGATCTGCTCTCATGTACATAGTATGTAAATAGCCGGGTCTCAACCTTTTTTCACAAAAAAACAAATTACTAAAGATTACAGTGGGGAGGTGCCAATGGGTCAATAGCCTGCCGTTTGGAGGAGTCAATGCTGAAATTAAAGAAAAAATGTATAGCCCTTCTACTTCACGTGAAAATAGAAAACCAGCGAAGCTGTGTTTTTTTTTTTTTCTTTTTTTTACGATGCTTGTAGAGGACGATGTCTAGGACAACCTCAAGGACGACTTCGAGGACGGCGCCTAGGACGACGCATAGGACACAACCTCAAGGACGACCTCGAGGACGATGCCTAGAAATGATAACAAGGGATCAGGACCTCACTATTCAATAATGCCAAGGAAGGCTGGCTCACGCTGGTTGCCGCATCTTTTTATTTTTATTTATTCACACTTGCCTCGACCAATGGGAAGTTTTCTGTCAACATCCGCAAACGCATCCCCCCCCCCCCCCCCCCCGATCCTAGCGCATAATAGCTTCGCAATAAAAAAAAAAAAAAGAAAACGCGATTACCGATATTGTTAGAAAAATAATTACTGTACAGTAGATCCGGGTCAATGTTTTGTACCTTGTTACTTATAATTCTCTCTTTATTGAGACCAAAGCTGTTCACGATCGAGCACTCGATGGCTTCGAAGCCTGCTTTGGCAAGGAGTTTCTATTAAGTTTCTCAAAGAACCGTCTCAATTCAATGTAATGCTAAAACGCCTGGTTCTGTTTCTCTCCTCCTTTTATAACAGGTTACATTTAACCATCTTAAAGAAACAGTATAGTCAATCAAACATAATCGTAGGAGAGGCAATAGTTTTGAGGAATGACGCAGGTCGCGTGAGCCATAGAGTAGAAACTTCTTATCATATTTGAGAGGTATAACAATGCACGATCCCTGACAAGGGTGCGTCACGAAGAGCTCAAGACTAAAAGCTCGCGCGAGGAACTAACTCTGACAGCATGATTCTTTCTAGGCTACGCCGCTTATTACGAACTTTCTTCGGTCGGTCGGTCGCCCTCTCTCTCTCTCTCTCTCTCTCTCTGACTTTTCTTCCATTGCATAAGATTATAATTTTTTATTTTATTTAATGGAATCCTCGTTGAATAAGCCCAGCATATACGCGCTTTTTAATCCTTTACTCTGTTTGGGAGCACCATAAATAAACCTAAATCTAAGGGTAAACGTGTGGAGGCTATGTAGGCTAAACATCTTTTTGGTGATAATCCACTTGCTTGGGGGGCATTGTTGGCGTGCAGAATCTTTGTAAATGAAATAAACGAAAGACCGACCCAACATTAAAACAAAATAACAATCGAGTGTCCCTCGCTGATTATTCAGACAGGCTTTATTAATTTTTATTCTATTTTGATGCTGGATCTATATCTTTGTGCTTTTGCCCTTTCCAATTTGCGACAGACACTGATATTAGCGCAAATATCACAAGTATAATGATGATGATAATGATTGTGGGCTTTATGGCGCAGGGGCAACTAGGGCCATGCTGCGCCGAAGATCACAACTACCTCTAAAGCAGTGATGCCGAATCGTGGGAAATTTCTAACAAACATAGCTTTAGGGGATAACGGGGAACTAAACTCGAACGTATGTAAAATGAGATATTTTAATTTCCATAAATTAATATTTTACATGCGTTCAAATTAAATTTATCTACACTTTTGGCGTTAGGCTTTCCACACAAGGTTGGAAATTTCCCACGATTTGGCAACACTGCCCTAAAGTCACAGGCAGGATCAGAACAGCAGGACGTCTCTTTCAGACGCCCGGCCCTTCAGCCTTCGGTCTCTTTGCTTTCCGCCGTGCTTTGGCTGTGCGTGTACGTTCGCAGGTCACAAGACGCTGAAGCGCCATCGAAGGTATACGGAACTCGTGCTGGAGTCGGGGTAACTGAAACAATTTCCTTCTGTCCTCATCCTGTCATTTACAATAAATCGCAAGCCGGCACCTTGTCCGAGAAAAAAAAAATATTCATAGCTATGCTTCGTAATGGTGGGAAGCACGGGAGCGGTCTATACACTTTTAAAATGGCTTTTCTTGCGCAGGCACAGTCGTGAAATCTGGCACTTGACGTCAGTTCCTTACCCGCTGGCCAGTAGCATGTTCGAGAACTACAAAATCCAACCCCAGAAGCCGTCTGCGGCCCAGCCGTTGACACCTTCAGTTATTTTTCATATTCGCGTGCAATTAAGCTATTCTTCGTTAGCGTCGTATTTTGGGTTGACAAAGCATAAACGCATATGAACTTATGGTAGACGCAAGCAGACGGCCCAGTCGACGACAGACGTCAAGAAGTACTACCAGGGACGTATTTGGCAACTTGCACTGTTTTATTTTATTTTTTTTCTGTTTAGGGTCACCCGGCGGCATCTACAGGGGCCACTCTGCCCGTCGACAAGCCGACTTCTTGAATACATGCCGGTCCGAAGTTCGAATAAAGATCGGTACGCATCAAAACTGAGTATCAGTTGATGCTCCTGTGCTGAATGCTCCGTTGGCTAGCGCAGTCGATCGCGACGCGGATGAACCAGAAGCGATCTGGAAAACATTGCTTCCGCGCAAATTAACATGTCGGACACAGAAAGAAAGCAGCATTCATGTCACCGACATGAGTGCAGACATTTGGAGCCGGAAGCAGCGTGGCAGCACGCTCTCGCGCAACTGCACCCCCCCCCCCCCCCTTTTCTTTTTTTTTTTTTGCCTACACTTACAGCGATGCAGAATCCAAATATTTTGAGTTCGCATACCACACCCCTGCCCCGTCTCAAGCTGTAGTGAGCACAGCTTTAGGGAACCGTTTTTGCACATCCGATATACGGTATATGATGGGCCCTTTAGTGCCAACTGTGCGTGAGGGCCAAAATCGTACACTGTTAGCAAGTCCCGTGTATTTGGCGAATATTTGGGGAGAAAAACACGCTATTTACACAAATTACCATAAATTTACACGATGAGTAACGGATAATTCGTTCAGAAATGATGCGAGGTTGTAAAAAACGTGTTTTGGTTCGGTCATACACGCATAACCGTGTAGCCGACCTCGATAACACGCATCGCCCCCGGCGACGACCGCGGCATTGCCGGCTATCGAAGCACCGGAATGCTTGGGGACACACTTAGAAAGGACCGTCGAGACAAATGCCGCGGAAAGAAACATGTCTCGGAGACAGATATGCACCAAAAGCAATTGCGCCATGTCGCAGGACGTTGGCGAAACCCCCGCTTACCGTGCTCGCCGCCGTCGCCGCCATCTTCTGGTCGATGGCAATGCGGCTTCCCTCATGTCGCCCATGTTTGTATTTAATTTAGGGGTCCTGATAACAGTTTCTTTTTAGACACCATAAATAAAGTCATGGGTCTAATTATTCGTTCCAAACAGTTATAACATATATAAAAAGCGTGTCCTTGATGTGAACACGTGACATTGCAGTTGGTTTCGTTTTTGCTTCAACCTTCAACTGCAAGCGATCTGGCCACGGCGCAAGCGCAACGCCGATGTACGCTGGAAGCAAGCGCCGGTTGGCTTTCGTTGTTTTTGTTTGACCGGAGAAAATCTGGCAAGTACGCATGGCGCCGCTACTGTTTTGGTTTGACGGGACGCGAGAAGCTTCGCATAGAGCTTCGGAGTTTGCGAGCATATAGTGAAGACGTGACCGGAGAAGTGCCCCTGTGATGTTCCTGGAAGACGGAAAGTAGCATTCGTAATCGTCGTGTGTGCTTTGAAAGCGAAGGGAGTCACAGGGTCCACGAGTTCGCAACCACAAGCTAAGGTTCACGACAGCGCGGCGTTGACTTCGGCGATCTCGTTCTGTTTGTTGCAACCCGGCGATGCGAAAAAGAGCTGAAACATTCGTCGTGTGTGGTGCGGTGCTTTGTATTCCGGGTCTGTTTGAACCACGCTTTTAGCACGGAGCGCAAATTGTTTGTTGCGTGGTGGAGGTTCAACGGATACAGTCCCGTCGTCGTCAGCTGATCCGGTCCAGCTGGTCCGGGAGGACGCAGCGAGCGTTTTTAAAAGTAAATCTTCCTTCGTTCCGTTTCAAACTGTGGAAGTATCCCGACACATACCGTGAGTAAGAAGCAGCGGGCGTTTTCAACAAAATTACGTTGTTTTAATCGAATAATAATGGACTCCGGATTGTTGTCTTAAATCTGCCGTTTTTTATGCTTCGTGTTGGACTGCATTTGCATAGCGACGCACACCGCTCGAGTAGATGATTCGGTCCTGCAACGAGTTTGTTGCGCCAATCATGCGGCGTGAATAAATTAGGGCAAGGTTTCCTACCTGCCCACAGATGCATGTACTGAGACCATTTTTTATGTTGTGAACGTAGTGCTCTTTCTTTATTTTGGAAGACGCGTTGGTGCATTTATTATGGTACAATCACTTGAGAGTTGAGAAATTGGAGAGCGAGCAAGCTTTCCCAACTTTGTCTCTTTCTCTCTGGCACTGCCCTGTTTCAGTTTCAGTAGGCATATCTACTAGCAGGTACAAACTGCTCTAAAGCAGGTAAAAAACGGGAAACTTAGGACGGTGCGGCCTCCGTGTTTCGCGCTTTTCGCAAGGTGACAGGGTAAATGCTTTTGTGAGATATGCGGAATATGCAAGCGACTTTGTTATGCCCGTCGTTTGCGTCTCTCCAGCAAAACGAATAAGATGATCTACAACAAAGGCGCAATCACAAGCCAAGATTTAAGATCGCAGTCGTTTGCTTCGGTGATCCGTGTAGCTGTATTTTACCCTGCTCTCTGCAACACCGTGTCATGACGAAGAGCTGGAACGGTCACGGTTTGTGCTGGCCTCCCGGTTAACAGAAACCCGCGTCGCCCGCATCGGCACCGAGTGCGCTTGGGCTGTTGATGCTCAAGCCTTTCATCCGCGGCTTGTCGCCAGCTCATCCTGCTGCTCAACGGTGAGGAAGCGGCGAGAGTAACCTCGGAAGTTAATGTAAATCCTCGTTCATTCAGTTATCCGGTGTCAAAGTGTGGAAGATGTCCAACGTGTACTGAGGGCGGGAACTACGAGCGTTTTGCCTTTCTTTTATAACCGAAACCAGACCAACGTGATAACTGCCTTGCGTACTCTAAAATGACGGAAGCAATAGGTTTCAACAGGTCGAGTACGTCACCGGGGATGTAGGCGAGACGGTGCACACTGTTTAAACGCTTGCAGTACCCACGAGTGGTACCAGGAAAGCGACGTCAACAGAGAAGGAGCTCGCGATTCAGCATAATGCACTGCTACGGGCCCGTGTATCTTCAAAGTTCGGGGTGGTGGCAGTATAAAAAAAAGACGCATCAGCGCTTCACACCAGTGTTCACGAATAACACCGGTCACAAACTCCCAAGCCCCACAGCTCTTCTCGACACCGACACGACATACGACAACAAACTGCATCAAAACGCCCCAAAAGTGAAGGCGTCTGCTCCCGTACTGCAACTGCTGCAACTAGCGGAAGTGAAGTGTTGGGCGGATGTCCGGATATCCTTCACAAAAATATATAAAAAATGCTTTGAGCAAGGATTATTTTCATTTAATATTGTATACGTAATGACAAAATCCCAATAATTTGTTTTCCTATCTGATTCAAGCTAGTCGGACTGGTCATAACACTGGTCAAGCAAGAAAATAACAAAAAATTGAACTTTTTCATGACCGGTTTAAGATTTATTGTTAACATATCGTTATTTATCGCAACGGACTAACATTATAGATTTTGCCTCCATACTTTTTAAATGCAAACAGTTCTAACACACGGCTGTCCATTGCGCCGTGTTTTGTGTATTCTTCTATAAATCTGTAATGGTCAGCGACCAAAGAGCTCACCCGCACATGTCAAGCTTATATGCGCCGCGGGGAGAAATGGATATCGAGTAGGAAGTGTCGGGCGTAGTGTCGGTTGTTGTATTTGTGTACATGTCGGTGCTGTGTAGCTGTGTGCTGTGTTGCCTGCGTTGTATGTAGGGTTGTGGTCGTTCGCGTGTTAACAGACTCGTCTTTTTTTTTTAAAAAACAGGCTGCTAGAAGTATTGATAGGTGGCGCAAGTTACCGTCCGATTCTAAATAGTTTGCTCAAGTTATTTATCTATGTAAGTTCGGCATTCATTTTTTTTTTTTTTTTTTTTTTTTGTCTAGCGGCTTGTTGAAGCTACCGACGCCGCCGACCGCCGACAACACACGTACGTACCTTCGCAAGTAGCTACGTCCGCCGCTTGGAGACTTTACTGTGTATAAAAGACATCGAACGAGAACTAACGCGCCCTGTGTGCTTTCAATTCAGCTGAAAGGCGCGCGGCTCGCTGGGCTCGTCTCTCGCCTGTTCTCGTCCGCTGGCCGCCATGTTTCATAAGGAACACGCTCGAAACGGTTTTGCGGAAGGCAGACACGGTGTAGCGTGTTAAGTTTACACAGCACCTCATGTGTAGACAAAAAACACAGATGACCTCGTGTAAAACGAACACGTTTCGACGTGTCCGCTATGGGACAGCAGTTTACACGTCTGGGCGTGTTATTTTTGCTAACAGTGTACCGTATCGGATGTGCAAAAAAAAAAAAACGTTTTCCTAAAGCACTCTTCTGTGCTTTTGCTGTCCCCGGTTAAACCAATCACTAACAGTGAATGCGCCGTGATCCTGCGATTCTTTTTCGGTGCGTGATTGTTCTAGCCGTTGCTAGCAAACTCCCTAGGCCGACGAGAGCCATGACAACACACTTTTGGGGCCGCTTGATCGGCTCCGTCACTTCGTAGCGTTGGCCATGCGAAGCGAAAGTTCGTTTGCTCGCCCTCTCGCGGACGAACGAAGAACCGGAGCAGCGGGGACAATGGCAGAGACTGTCGGCCTTTGCGCCTCTGTACTGATATTACCGCATGGTTCTGGTCGGCATGTTCGTGCGGGAAGCAATTTTAACGAAAAAATTAAGCGCGTTAAAATAGAAATTATCGAGTTCCGCGCTTCGCGACAGCGTTGCACGAGGGGACCGGGATGTCTTATTCTTTTCGTATTTCGCATACGCCAAGGATTTGTGGTCATGTGGTCGCTAGCTCAATTTGTGTTAAACGTGACGGCAAACTCTCCCTCTAGTAGTATAGAGCTCTAACGTACGGCCTATGAAGAGTATTCTTTGCCCTAAGTAGGAAAACATTTGTCGCGGTATGTCGAGCAATACACATCGGGAATGGGTTCGCGTTTTAAGGCCACTACAAGAAACATGACCACATGATCCAAGCACTTTCAAAAGAAAGAATACGCTTACTTGCTTTCAGGTAATTGCAAAGGCAAATAAAGAAACACTCGATTTTAAGTCTGTGTTAGCCAGCCGTTTGTGACAAGAGCTTAGAACAGGCAGTTTTGGCGAGGTGGTCGCAAAGTTTTAAATAACATGGTACGCAAATGCACGGTATATTAAAGTATTAACTTTTGATAGAGAAATAAATAAAACCCGTAAACACGCCGATGACTTAAATAGGCAGTTTTAGCATTACGTTACCACATGGCTACCGTGAGCACGGCAACGCTACTGAGAGCGCTGAAAATTGGGCTTCAAAGGCGCAGGGCCATCTTCCGCCTGCGATACTGCACCGTACGGTAGCCTGCGGTCACGCCATTCTAAAACTTTCGATCAATAACCATGGCGCTGTTTGATCACGCGTTGCAATACACTTAAATCGCGACTCGTCAGCGGCGAGGTGTGCGCCTGTGACACGGAGACATCGATACTGTGAACTCTGCTCTTCCGGAGCTTGACGGTCTTAGTGCGCGGCTCCATTTTTAAAGCACCAATGGCCAGACAAAGCGCAAAAACCTCGATATTTTCATTACCCTCAAAAATATTTTGCCACAGTGACATGGCCGGTGCGCGAACAGCGCTTGGCCTTCACAAGGCTTCGCAACTTAAGATGTCTGCAAATTTTAAATATCAACACGCTCGTTTTTCTATATGCACATCACAATCTCGATCACCTGCAATATGCTCGTGCCCTGACCGCTTCGCATTTGTGGACAAATAAATTATGTTTAGCGCACCGACCAGTCAGCGAGCAGGCGCACGGGAAATCCTGGAAAACCCTTCCCCGTCTGTTCCGCCATCTTGGAACTACAGCCCCGCCACCTACAGGGCGTTGGAGTTGCAAATAGCTTTGGTCGGACCTAAAGTGATACGGAATATAATAGGGAGTTTTAGGGAACCGTCTTTCCACGTCCGATGCCCTCCGGTAAGAACTGCGCGTATGTGAGTCTTCTGTCGCACCGTGTCGGATGTGCAAAAAAGGTTCCCCAAAACCGGCGCGTTACGAAAAAAGCCTCCCTCCCCCTCTCTCTCTTTCTGTCACACACGCACACACACGCGCACGCACACACACGCACCCACACACGCGCGCGCGCGCACACACGCACGCACACGCACACCAAGACTGATTGCGCACGTAATTAGTCCTGGAGAGTCTATAATTATCGCTGCACATCGCTTCGAGCTTGTGACAGTTTTTTTTTTTAATCTTTTATTTTTCTTTTTTGATCACCGACCTCTGATTTAAATGTATCTCGTGCGTGGCACAGCTTTATATTGCGACGCGATTGCAGTACGCCATCTCCCTTGATTTTGGTGTAGGTTTTTCCGAGCTTCGTGAAGTCTGCCGAGTCTCGACACACACGCGGACCATCTTTATTGACGAAGAGAAGCAAAAAACAACGGCACCAGCAAGTTCCGCAAGAAAAGAAAAAAAGACAAGTAGTGCAGATTGTGAATGATTATTTCTATCTTTGCTCCGAACAGCGGCGCGGGAATTTGCCGATACTAAGTCCCCGTTCTGAAGCTGACGGACGAGGAAAGGAGGAACGTCAGCACACCAAGTGGCATCCAAGATTTTCCGATTATTTTTGTAAACAAACCAGTAAAGCTGGGTTATTTACTAACAATCTCCTCTGTGAACGTCTCCTTTGAACTCGGCCGTATGACCATCGCACGCACAATCGTGTACAATCAGCGTGCAAAGTACGAGCGGCGTATTTGTGCGCATCTTGACCCTTAATCGCGTGCAAAAGAAAGAAAAAAGAACAAGGTCACGGCTCAACTACGGCCGGGACTGAACCTCGTTTGTGTACGCAGCCAATATTGATGTTTACAAGACGTTATCAGAGCAGCTCAGGGCATCGTGGTCATGATTCGCGACTGCGTAGTTTACAGCTTTGAACAAGTCTGCAGCCATGATGTCTCGACTTAATCTAAACAGCGATCAACCAATAAAATTTAGTTTTTTGTTTGTTTTTTTGTTTGTTTTTTTAGGAAAAATAAAACGCATTTCCGAACGTGCAATCTCCGTGTAGAGCGCTGGCGGACCACGGACTAGGACGCCAAAGTTTCAGAACCGTTATCTTATATTCAAGAGTTATAATTGATATGCTTCGGGTCCAACTAGCCTAAGCCTCAACCTAAGTGTAATTGATATTCTGAAATTTCAGTTGTAAAACAGTGCCCGTTCTGGGTAGCTGGCTCCATTTAGCTCCCTGTATTTGGCTTGGTCGGACGTCATTTTCTTATTGAAAAGCTCTCAAACTTTTGTTTGAGAGCTCTACATGGGCGGAGTCTGAGCGATCAGCAGTGCGTTGTTTTTTTTTTTTTTTCATTAGAAACAACAACGAATGTTTTGTTTTGATTAAACACAGTAAATCCAGGCCCTGAATGCTTGGTCTTTGAAAAAGATTGTTTTCAATGAACCAGATACAACCGAATGTGCAACCATGACTAAAAAGACCCGCTACGACGACACCCCCTCCCCCCATATTCTGTCATGTCCATCATCCTCTCTAATATGTGTTTCTGTTTTTACACATTCCTATTTATATTAAAATAGTAGATTTCTGTGACAGTTGCTGATTGATAGACAGATCGAAAGCAGCGCAACTAGACGGGACAAAGTTCAAGAAAAACGTAAGGGCAGGCGCTCGTTTCTTGAACTTTGTTCCGTCTATTCGCTCCACTTTTATTATGCCTATCATGTTTTGATCTGAAAACTTTTATATATATATATATATAATATTTCTTTTTTTTTAATTATACTGGTGCTCGCATCTGTGGGCCATAGTACGAGTGGTCACATATAAACGTGGAAGTTTCGCATGACATATCAAACTCAATAGCGCTTAATATATATGTATACAAAGCAGAAGTGGCTGCATCAACAAAGACATTAAATGCAAGAAGGGTTACAATTTTGTTTAATAAAAATTTCAATTCGCTAATTTCAGAGCGAAAAATACTTGAACATATTACGCTTAAGGGGCTGATGAAACGATATCGGGTTAGAATGTTCACGACTTTGGAGGGGCGCACTGGTCCTAGTCGCACAGACCGCCACTAATTCAGAAGCTTCATTGTCGCGGTGACGTTGCGAGGATAAAAGGGGACATTTTCTTTTAGTGTCGCCCTCGCAAGGCTCGATGACGTAATTCTGGAATTGAAACCACCCGCCTGACGACAGTTGAGCGCGGCTCATGAATTGGACACGAGAAATGCGTGAACACTCGACTTCAGCTCGTAACAATGAATGCATCGGCGGACAACTCAGGTGGTGTCTCGCGTCCAACCACTGCGGTGATGAGAATTGCCGAACTCTAACAATGCCTGGAGCTTGTGGTGGCTGCCGCCGCACTGTTCCGGCAGAGGGCAAGATTTCCGACGGCAGGACGCAGCTGGGGGGGGGGAGTCGCAGGGGCATTCAAGGTGGAGACAGGAAATAAACTGGACGTAAGAAACCCTTCCTTGTGACTACGTGTTCTTCCGGAGTGGACCGCACGGACGAGAACCCGGGGCATCCAAGGTGTGGGCAGGGAAACCTACAAGCTCAGCACGCGTTTTCTACTACGGCACGTGGTCACTTTTTCAGGCTCCGAGTTGAGGGGATGAACGATGCTCATATCTCCCAATTTTTTTGGCGACTGGCATTGCCTAGAAAGAAAAACTATAAGGCAAGTTAATTCAGTTATTAACTTTAGAGAGTGACTCCAAGTAGTATTTAGCAAAAGTCGAATAATTGTTTCATGGATCCTTTAAATTATTGTTTTGTAGGGATTGTATGATTTAGTCTAGACGAACCGGATGGTGAAAATGATCTATAATTCACAAGTATCATTCATATATATATATATATATATATATATATATTATTTGAAACGACTGCAAACGATGCCTGTACATTGCCCTCAAAATTCGAAGCCTAAAAACTCAAAATTTGTGAAGTAAAAAAAATATAAATAAATCCAAAAGCCGAATTTGAAGTTTTTGCGCGATCGGGTCGTCCTGTAACTCGAGTTTCTCTCCCGCCTCCGATCACTGTACCTGAACAGTCCGAACCGTGAGAAGACGACGCTTCACTTTCGAGTTTGACAGGCCCCTTCAGCGATCTCAAATTCTTTGAAACGATCTGAGTTCGAAGAAGACACGCAGTGGACCTTTGTGAGTGACCTGAGGGGCCATGCCGCGCCGGTGCTGCCACTGCTGCGTGAAAGGCTGTCCCGGTGGAGACAACCGAAGGTACACTAGAGAGGTTCCCGAAGAATTGCCTCAGGGTAGGCGGCCTGGCCAGCTCCAATTGACCTTTTTCAGAGATCGCTGGGCGCATGCGCCGACTCTGAGAGAGGAGAGGAAAGGGAAAGGCGCCATTTTTGGTGGCTCTCTCGCCCGCTCGGTCGCTCAGGCAGTGCTGGTTATGCTTGATTCTTCCGGTATTCTCGCGGCTTGGCTTCATAGTCGTCATGCCTCACCACCACGCAGCAGAAGGTTGCACAAATAGACGCAAACATTGTTAAAATCCCAAGTTTTCTAAAGTTCTTGTAGCCTTTGGCGGGTGGTGCACGAAAGCACCCGATGTCAAACGCCCCGCCGTTTTTGCCCTGCTTTCAAAAGCCTATGACGAGAGTCCCCCGCGTCAAGTGGCTGGAACATCAATGTGACGGCGGAACATTCTGCTTTTAACTAAAATACAGTAAATGTGAACAGGATGATATACCTGAAATCGGGGTAGGAAAAAGGAAAACGCAAAAAGGACAAGGAAAACGACAGACAACGTCTCCTGAGACGTTGCCCGTTTTTCCATTGCGTTTTCCTTTTCCTACCTCAGTCTCAGGTTTAATAATATAAAATGAGCGTGTTGCTGAATAGATACGAATACATGAAAGGATAAAACATCAAGGACGGGGACGGATACAGGACTTCTTGAAAGAGGTACTCTTTCCGTCCCTGTCCTCGATGTTCCATCAAGCTCTCATGTATTCAACTTACACCAGCTCGCCTGCACACTGACCTTTTTTTTTTTCATAGTAAACGTGCAAACGAGGTTGTGTGACGTAATCGTGCCATACCCGGTACTGAATTAAAAAATAACAGCATAAAGCTTTCCGTTCTTCAGGCGTGCGCTATACACATTCGCGTCTTGCCACGTTAAAAAAAAAAAAAAAAAAAAAAAAAAAAAAACATTTAAAGCGAGCGAAACGAATTTATGCCTTACGGAGACAGAACCTTGATGAAATTTCTTGGCAACCAACCGTGAACTTGTGGCTGTTTGCTGTTTGCCCTGTTTGCTGGGCCCACTTTGTCGAAGGTTCGTAAACGTGCCGAATTCAAAGATGGATTGTTTCTAACATACCGTTCCTTACTTTTTGACGCTGCAGGCAATCTTTCGCGATATCGAGACGGCCCGGATTTCGCACCGTCCGAGTTTGTTTACACATACCCGAATACGGCCATGTCCCGTGCCCTCGCGCGGTACGCGGGACGGCGAAGTGACGGGCGCGATAAGCTTGAATAACTTAAGCGATCAAGGAGAGTAAAATCAGCTGTTTGTAGTGGCCGGGCCTCATAAACGGAGCTCACAAGCTCCGCACAAGGTGGATGGTTGGGTCGGAATCCAAGCTGGTCACCATTACTTTCCTTACATAACACTCTGCGACTCTGCTTTGAAAGCAGACCCCTTTCTTAGTTGCTTGCAAGACGCGACACGGAAGTGACGATGAAGTGACTCCGAGTCGATGGTAAGAACCGATGCGGCGTCGGCGGTCTATCCATCCCTGAAGGTATAAGAACGAACGAGGTCCTCTGTGTCCTAGACATTAACTTTTGTTAATCCTCCAGGTCGTTCTCAGCCATTTCGAAGAAAATATGCACGCGAAGCGACGACAGAAAGACACGTTCGGATTGGTGAAGGATGGAACAACGTCACCAGAGAACACACGCAAACACATGGACCGGGAGACAAGCCACGCCTGGCGCGGACGACGGAGAGACGTTCCCGGAGCCACCAAAAGTGTTTTGCGGGATTTCCGCGAGGGCGCGCCACGATCGTGGCCAAACTCTGAAAAAGGTCAATTCCTAAAGGACTATACTGGAGGGTTCCGGATCAAAGTCCTTCATTTTTTCTCGACATTTTGTCGACGAGGATTATGAGCAGAGTGACGAACCAAAATTTTTATCGGTTCGGTTCAGTTCCGGTTCAGTACCGGGGAGCAAAAATAACTGTTCGAACAGGGACACCCTCACATTTTAGTCGCCTATATTTTATCATTCGTACAATCAACTTTTCAGGTACCAAAAATAAGAAATTGCGCAAATTAATTTTGACGAAACAGTAAAAAAAAAAAAAAAAGAAGAAAACTAGATAAACATACGAAACGTCGTGTTTTTACGACTCAACGTCTATTTGTTTACCTCAGTAGCATATATTTTACCTGAATCGAAAGGTTATCACGAAGTCTAGTATAGGTCGCCTAAAATACCCGTGATTGGTACAACTTTGCGTCGCATGGATGAGCATCGTACCGGCGTGCGGTCGTGTATTAGTACTGCGTGGTGCACGTTAAAGACCCCAGGCTAGCGGTTGTACTGCACTGGCTAAATTGCACATCTACAGCTGGGAGACTCGTCGCCCTTGGAGGCAGACCAAGTTCTAGGCTGTATAAGCATACACACAACAATTTTACTTTACGTCGCAGTATTAAAAGTTGAATTTTAGTTGTGCTTTTGAACGTAGGAATTAATTACAGCGCATAAAATCACTAATCACCACACCTTGTATATCGTGAAATCTAGTTTACGAAATACGTTTCACAATATACATGATAATGACGCAACTGAGCTAAAAGCGTTAATATTTTCAACATGTCACGGAAGCTTTAGGAAAAGCCATTTCGTCCACCTTTTATAGAGCACTGAGCGGCAATCATAACGCTTGTTTTCCTGACTAACATTGTTCACATTCAGCACCGTAATGCAGGTGAATAATCATGCAGAAAAGAGTGATTAGAATTGCTCACTCTAATGTATACGCACATTGGTACTCATATCGAATCTGGAATAACATAGTGCGTACCCCAGTGAACATTTTTGACATAGCTTGGCTGTCGAGGTTTGTTCTTGACAAGATGTCGGTCAATTCAATATGCATATAAACATCACCCTTGCTAAATGGTGATTTCTTTGTTAAATTGAAGAAAGTAGTATACTCTGCTTGACATTGCCCTGCTTAATTGGTCACTTTCTGACGGTCTGCGAGTGCAATTCTCACAATTCCGCCACGCCCCTTTCTACTTTGTTTTTGTCGAGCCCGCAGGTCCACAAATTGTTCACCAAGAAATAACACAGTTATTTAAATCCGCTTCAAAATCCGTCTCTCCCAAATCACTGATAGACTATCGAGGATAAAAATGCAGGAAAAGATTTGCAGAGCATATTTTAGATAATGGGGGTGCATTTACTTATGATGTATATATTTAAGCTGATCGACCCTTTCTTTATGTTGTTAAATCTTCAGTCAGTAATTAAATACATTTTTATTATCCTTAATAAATTTGACTGTTTGAAGTTCAAATAACCGCTTGAGACCAACACGGGAGGACGATCGTCGAAAATACGCCAGCTGAGTGAGTATCTGGGAACGTACTTTTTTGACATAGTAACCCTAGAGCGAGGGGACAAAAAAGGGACGGACAGACACGCTGTTTGGCAGTGTGAAAAACCGGGTCGCGGGGTATGGCAAAAAATGACTGTGCGCTCATATAATACATCTGAAGGCAAATACACGAAATGCGCAAGGAAAATATAACAAATCGTATTATTCTAAATATTCCCATACACTACGCCGTACAGCAAAAATAAATATAAAGGTTCAAAGATATTTCTAATTACACATAAATAGCGCGAAGGACAGACAATTCGGACA